>NW_027196186.1:0-103518 GCF_038502225.1 Cherax quadricarinatus | reverse complement strand
CCTATAGGTTAGGCAAGTAAAGAATTCCCTGTATCAAGATCCCAAGATGTTGCAGTGTCTGTCAGGAATGTAGATAAATGGTTCAGAGAACAGACAAGTTGATAAATCAGAGGAGTTGGAGGAGATTCACAAACTTTGATATAGTGTCCTTTGGTTTTCATGTTTGTGCCTTTTAAATAATCCCTGACATAAAAATGAAAGATATATATATATATATATATATATATATATATATATATATATATATATATATATATATATATATATATATATATATATATATATATGCATGTAGGAGGACTCTAGGGTCTCTAGACTCTTCCTAGAGTAGGTCCTTAGAGAGGGAGCAGAGACGCTGTGTGTGCCAATGACCACAATTTTCAGCACATTCATTGAAACGGGGCAACTACCTGAGGTATGGAAGACGGCAAATGTAGTCCCCATTTTTAAGAAAGGAGACAGAAACGAGGCACTAAACTATACACCAGTGTCACTGACGTGTATAGTATGCCAAGTCATTGAGAAGATTATCAGGAGGAGAGTGGTGGAGCACCTAAAACGGAACAAGCTTATTAACAACAATCAGTACGGATTCAGGGAAGGCAAATCCTATGTCACAAACCTACTGGACATTTATGACAAGGTAACAGAAGTAAGACACGAGAGGGGTGGGTAGATTGCATTTTCTTGGACTGCAAGAAGGCTTTCGACACAGTTCCTCACAAGAGATTAGTGCAAAAGCTAGAGGATCAGGCACGTATAACAGGAAGGGCACTGCAATGGATCAGAGAATACCTGACAGGGAAGTAACAACGAGTCATGGTACGTGACGAGGTATACAGTGGGCGCCTGTGACAAGCGGGGTTCCACAGTGGTCAGTCCTAAGACCAGTGCTATTTTTGGTATATGTGAATGACATGACGGAAGGGATAGACTCAGAAGTGTTCCTGTTTGCAGATGATGTGAAGTTAATGAGGAGAATTAAATCAGATGAGGACCAGGCAGGACTACAAAGAGACCTGGACAGGCTGCAAGCTTGGTCCAGCAACTGGCTACTCGAATTTAACCCCGCCAAATGCAAAGTCATGAAGATCGGGGAAGGGCAGAGAAGACCACAGACAGAGTTTAGGCTAGGTGGCCAAAGACTGCAAACCTCACTCAAGGAAAAGGATCTTGGGGTGAGTGTAATACCGAGCACATCTCCTGAAGCGCACATCAACCAGATAACTGCTGCAGCATATGGGCGCCTGGCAAACCTGAGAACATAGTTCTGATACCTCAGTAAGCAGTCGTTCAAGACTATGTACACAGTGTACGTCAGGCCCATACTGGAGTATGCAGCACCAGTTTGGAACCCACACCTGGTCAAGCATGTCAAGAAATTAGAGAAAGTGCAAAGGTTTGCAACAAGGCTAGTTCCAGAGATCAGGGGAATGTCCTACGAAATGTTAAGGGAAATCGGCCTGACGACACTGGAGGACAGGAGGGTTAGGGGAGACATGATAACGACATACAAAATACTGCGAGGAATTGACAAGGTGGACAGAGGATGTTCCAGAGATGAGACACAAAAACAAGGGGCCACAATTGGAAGTTGAAGACTCAGATGAGTCAAAGAGATGTTAGGAAGTATTTCTTTAGCCATAGAGTTGTCAGGAAGTGGAATAGTCTGGCAAGCGATGTAGTAGAAGCAGGAACCATACATAGTTTTAAGACGAGGTATGATAAAGCTCATGGAGCAGGGAGAGAGAGGACCTAGTAGCGATCAGTGAAGAGGCGGGGCCAGGAGCTATGTCTCGAAGCCTGCAATCACAAACAGGTGAGTACACACACACACACACACACACACACACACACACACACACACACACACACACACACACACACACACACACACACACAACATTTACAAAAAAGTAATCAGGTCACTTGTTCTATCTAGGCTGGAATATTACTGCACACTAACAGCACCTTTCAAGGCAGGTGAAATTGCTGACCTAGAAAATGTACAGAGAACCTTCACGGCGCGCATAACGGAGATAAAACACCTCAATTACTGGGAGCGCATGAGGTTCCTAAAACTGTATTCCCTGGAACGCAGGCGGGAGAGATACATGATTATATACACCTGGAAAATCCTAGAGGGACTAGTACCGAACTTGCACACGAAAATCACTCACTACGAAAGCAAAAGACTTGGCAGACGATGCAACATCCCCCCAATGAAAAGCAGGGGTGTCACTAGCACGTTAAGAGACCATACAATAAGTGTCAGGGGCCCGAGACTGTTCAACTGCCTCCCAGCATACATAAGGGGGGATTACCAACAGACCCCTGGCAGTCTTCAAGCTGGCACTGGACAAGCACCTAAAGTCGGTTCCTGACCAGCCAGGGTGTGGCTCGTACGTTGGTTTGCGTGCAGCCAGCAGCAACAGCCTGGTTGATCAGGCTCTGATCCCCCAGGAGGCCTGGTCACAGACCGGGCCGCGGGAACGTTGACCCCCGGAACTCTCTCCAGGTAATCTCCAGGTAAACTCCAGTGTTCAATATTTCGCAATCTGCCTAGATAAATTCCTAATATCTTCCCCAGTCTTCATTCTATTCTTGTCATGGTGAGTACACCAGACACTTGTTTGCAGTTGGAACTCCTAGTCCATGATAACCAATAGTTTCCTGGGTCGTTAACATTTTTATTTAAAAAACACTTATCTCCTGAGATTTTAGGGTTTCGTGAGGTCTCCTGAAGGAGGGAATATTAGTAGGTGTACTATCTAAACACCCAGACGTCACCTCTTCCTCCAGGTCACTTTTGAAATGGATTCCGGTAGCACAGATCTCCTGGAGGAGTTGACCTGTGGACTTCAGTAGCACTCTGGTAAACTATCCCCTCCTAATTCTAGCTCTTACTCACCCATTCAGTTAATCACAGTTGCGTAGTCGACAGACCTTAATCCTAACAAGCTAGACATAATTTGTAAACTGAGCTCTTTTTATTATTATTAGACTAATGAAAACTTGACTATCTTATCCATGTTAAACTCTTTATAATGGCAATGTATACTGTAGTTGAAGCCAAAGACTAATGTTCAAGAGCAAACATAAATGCACAACTTTTCATGAAAAACCATATCTTTCTCCAGCCAATGACACAAACTATCTCATGTGGAGGCATTAAACAGAAGATGAGATTGTATATTTTGACCTTACTGCTGCAAAGTGCTTTAGCGTGAAGCAGATATATAAATTATTTTCTGACCTATTTAGATATAAATATTATTGAGTACATGTAAATGTGAAACACTTGAACTGGGGTTAACGATACTAAATTATCAATTTTTAAGGTTCCTGTCGAAAACGGTAGATAAATATTCCATAGTTGACAGCTACACCTGCCTATATTCCCTGTGACTCACTCATTCTTCCCTTCATATACCTTTAACTCTGCTCTTTGATTTGGCTCACTACACAGCAAGAAGACCTGAGAAGAGCAGTAGCAGTCACAACAAAGACACTCAGAGCAGACGCCTAGTGTCAACATGTGGAAACATCTACAAGTGTTGGTGTTACTGTCCGTAGTGGTCTTCGCTGCTGCGCAGCTCGCAGCGCCACCAGGTACAAGTAAAATTCTCGTTTTCATTATTTTATTTAGGTTACTGCGATTTTTTAAGTACAGTACTGATCTTTAATACATAATTCTTATTAATGTCTTGGTCTCCTGTTTATCCATTTATGAACATTTTTGCTTGATCTACTTTCTCTGTAGCGAATATCTGTTGCCTGTTCCACTTGTGATATTTTGGAAGACATCATATTGGCACTCCTGTTTGTTACTGTTAGTAACTATTCCATCACTATATTTACCATTTAATTTATCCCAGTCAACAATAACCAAGTGATCTGGAGATCCAATATAATCTGTAGAACAAAAATCTGACAGCCAACTGCGTTATCCTTTTGATCATACTCCCAAGTAGAATCAAAAATAGTAGATTTGTGATTTCTACTGCCAAGCTCCGTGATCTCTAACTTGTTTACATATTCACTAGAACCAAGTCAAGCAGGTTACTCTCTCCCTGACTGATTCCTTCTCAAACAGCTTTAAAAAGTAGTCGTAGACTGCCTTTAGGCAGTTCTCGGACTATAAATTTAGTCAATGAATTCCAGTCAATTTGGCTGAAATTAAAATCCCCAGCTTTCGAGTCTTGAGGCCTGAAGAATCTCCTTTCTGAGACGTTATCTTCTGCTACTTTATAAATTCGAGGATCGGTATGTAACACTGAAGGGGAGTTTTTCATGTCCTTCAAGAAATAGCAACCAATCAAATTCTGTATCTGTCCTATCGGTCTTTATGATGTTTTAACAAAGTCCCACTCCGCCCATTTCTTGTTTCTATAATTGTGGAATAATTTAAATACCTGCATCTGGCATTCGGAAGGCAGGTCAAAACAATTTATGTTAAAACATGTCTAAGTTATTGCAATAATATATAATTCCTGTATGTGCAATGAATCGAAGCGCTATGGATATATGTATAATAGAAGCTGAGAGAGTATGTCATTCATCTTCCCACTTAACGTGCTTTTCTTATAAAGTGTATATATTATTACCTACAATACAATATCTACTCTATTGACGTTTTCTCATATACCTGTTATAAAATAAGCTTAAGACTCTTGACAGGCCACTGACTCGCCACCTTCTCCGCTAAACCAGGCGTGTGCGATTCCTTGCTGGCAATTATCTTCAATAGCCCTGGAATGCCTTATTTTTCTACTCCCACCCTAAAAAAAATCCACATATTGCAGATGCTGTACCCCTTTACTTAATGCAATAGCTTTATTATTTTTTTAGCAACTCCTCACTTCCAGTCTTCCTGACACTTTTACCTCAGCACTCATGCTAACGATGAAATCATGCGGAAATCCAGACAGGATACCACTCATCCTGTACACAAAAATCCTCTATCTCAGCTCAGAGATGACTATTTCTATTTTTCTTGTCCCTGCCACAACATGCCCGATGCACATACCTCACCTGAAAGTGTCCAATAACAAAAAAATACAATTCCTTATATTTCCCATGGCGTTTTTTGCCGACACGTCCATTCACTACCAGGTCAGCTTGTCAACATTTGTTTTATTTTTTCTATTCTCTCCAGACTTACTCACCTCTGCACACTTCCATCTTACTGTCTTCAGTCTTTTAGATGTTTAGCTTCATTTCCTTTCCACCGCTGATCAGTCACCTCCTTTTTGATCATTCCATACTCTCATAGAGGTAGCTATACATTTTCTTATATTTCTCCCTCTTATAAGCTGCATTTCTCCCGTAGACTCTTCCAGCTCTGCCTTCATCTGAAGATAAAGTTGTTCTTGGCTGACAGTAGACATAGTTGTTCATCGTTCAACTATAGGATGACACTCCACTAGCACTGCTCATAACCACTGACTACTCATAACTCAAGTGACACCTCACAATTCTGTATGACGCTTAACTCCAGGTGACAGCGCAAACCCTGACTGACAACACAACTGAGTGCAAACGTCTTCTAGCAGTGTAACAGGTAGTAAGTGAATAGTCGTGCAACAATGTGTTGGTTATAATGACTACTATTCTGTAACCTCAAATGTCACCAACCTGCTCACAAGTCTGGTTCTGTAATTGGGTTTCATCAATACTATTTTATTCCTCCTTGATGACTGTTCATCGATTATTTATATAAATATACTTTGGGATTATGTTCATACTGATGATTTAGTATCTGTAGTGTGTATTTTTCATCCTGAGGAATATCATCAAGCCAGAATTTCCTTTCAGTTTTGAACATCAAAATGGTATACAATACCGACAGGTTGTTAGGTAAGACACATATGCAACAGTTAGACAACTTTATTCCGAAACGTTTCGCCTACACAGTAGGCTTCTTCAGTCGAATACAGAAAGTAGGCAGGAACAGTACATCGTCTTCACATCTCTACTGTTCCTGCCTACTTTCTGTATTCGACTGAAGAAGCCTACTGTGTAGGCGAAACGTTTCGGAATAAAGTTGTCTAACTGTTGCATATGTGTCTTACCTAACAACCTTTCAGTTTTACTCTTTTCATATTTTCATCTTCTTTCTAGAATTATTTTTACTCACATTAAAGAGAAAACAGATAAATTAAATTATACGTAAACAGCCACTTAATTCTGAGTTACAGTTGTTTGTAATTCAAAGGCGTACTCTAGGAAACTCAGGAGAATAAGAGGAGCATTGTTGTATATACAAAAATAGATACCCCACATTGTGAGACTATCCTAATTAATAAGAACTCTTACATGCTAGAAAGGTGCTAAGCATTCAACTACTCTCAATCATTTGTCCTTATCTACAACACTATTACCAATCCAGTCCTTTTCTAAACGCAAATTTATCCATTATGAAAGCATTGTTGTGAGTTCGATCTTGGAGGATTTCCGTTATATATAGCAATCCCTTTATATATGGCAATCCTACGTTAGTACACTTCAACTATCTTCCCTCTATCCACGCCTTTCATGAATTTTTAAATTCCGAGGCTCCAATCAATCTCTGTAGGAAACATTAAATCTCTGCAAAGTTACTAATACATCTGTATACATTTTCTAATATGTAAAAAAAAGAAAAGCACTACATGAGCTAAATAAGATCTAACAGACTATGAATAGTGTTAGTATAATATTGGATCTTTTTAATTTATTCCTCGATATTAAAAGCAGTAATGTATTAATTTCATTGTGAACATTTATGCACTTCTGCCAGACTTCATTTTATACAAGCAAGTGTTTTCCAAGGATTAAGATCTTATACTTGTCCACATTGAGCAGTATTTGCTACTGTTCCTACATCATCTTATTCAAACAATTCTGAAGCTCTCAAGTAAGCTAATTTTTCAGTTGTCAGCGGCCTTTATGTCACAGTTTCCTCGTGTAGATCGCTAAATTAGACCGCGAACATGGGGCCCAACTCTGACCCATGCCTGATTTCAAAAATTAAAAATGAAAATGTTGCTACTTAATAGACTGATCTTAAAACGGCCAAAAACTTAAAGGACTGCAAATTTTAGCAAAAAAAAAAAAAAATTGCCCCCATCTCTCATTTTCCTTTAATACGCGCACAGTTTTGGTCACCGTATTACAGAATGGATATAAATGCTCTGGAAAATGTACAAAGAAGGATGACAAAGTTGATCCCATGTATCAGAAACCTTCCCTATGAGGATAGACTGAGGGCCCTGAATCTGCACTCTCTAGAAAGACGTAGAATTAGGGGGAATATGATTGAGGTGTATAAATGGAAGACAGGAATAAATAAAGGGGATGTAAATAGTGTGCTGAAAATATCTAGCCTAGACAGGATTCGCAGCAATGGTTTTAAGTTAGAAAAATTCAGATTCAGGAAGGATATAGGAAAGTACTGGTTTGGTAATAGAGTTGTGGATTAGTGGAACAAACTCCCAAGTACAGTCCTAGAGGCCAGAACGTTGTGTAGCTTTAAAAATAGGTTGGATAAATACATGAGTGGATGTGGGTGGGTGTGAGTTGGACCTCATAGCTTGTGCTACCAGGTCGGTTGCCGTGTTCCTCCCTTAAGTCAAGGTGACCTGACCTGACTAGGTTGGGTGCATTGGCTTAAGCCGGTAGGAGACTTGGACCTGCCTCGCATGGGCCAGTAGGCCTGCTGCAGTGTTCCTTCGTTCTTATGTTCTTATGTCGGTGAAAACATACTTGTCATTATTCAATATTACGACTCACCGTCACAAACCAAAATGACAGAGGTTGCAACTGTTGTCTTTTACCATGGAGATTATTATCTATTATAAACTTTACGCCCTGCATTTGGTTGTTCTTAATATCAGATTCATTATAACGTATCAAAGTAATATTTACACAGACGGATCTCAGTGATAATTAATTTACTCATTTTATGTACCTTTAAGAGACTTATGACACAGTAATCATGCTAGAATTTTGCAATCTTGTCAATCTGTAAAAAATAATTTGACATGCATTCAGAATTCAAGTCAAACAAAAATATAATTTGTGTACATCTACTACCTGCAAACAACAGCAAATTATTTTTCAGCATGCAGAAATGACACAAAGTGTTTGGTTGAAGGGGGACAGTGTCAAAACTGCTGTCCATATCCTAAGCGTGTGATTTCCGGTTCATGTGATGGAGACTGTAAGTGTTGTGCCGACCCATGCAATTCCACGTTGTGTACTGCCGTCAAAGGCAAATGTATTCAAAATACGAACGACTGTGGTGATGGCATGCTGATCAGGACACTCTGTCAAGGCTACGGATGTGGTTACTGTTGCATCCCAAACCGTAAGCTTCTAAAAATCTTATTTAAAATGTATTTTCATTTTTATTTCGTGATTACTCTTAGATTTATATGCAGTGCTAAACCCGTTTGGGGTTATCACTGCATGAGGCTAAGGGTGGTGGTTCGCTCCTCCGTTCCCTAATCGCAAGACAGACACGCCATTTTCGCACATAGACTTCACCCGACATGAAGAGTGAACGAGCGAGCGAAAGATAGGGAGGAGAGAGAGAGAGAGAGAGAGAGAGAGAGAGAGAGAGAGAGAGAGAGAGAGAGAGAGAGAGAGAGAGAGAGAGAGAGAGAGAGAGAGAGAGAGAGAGAGAGAGAGAGAGAGCGCAAGTTTGTACCTGCATTTACGAATGTATATACGTAATGTAAGGAAAGAATTCAATTATATATTACGAATAGGTAAAATAGGTAAAACTGGTCAATTAGCAAGAACTCATTTAAAATTAAGTCCTTTCTGAAATTTTCTCTTATACGTTTAAAGATATATTTTTTCATTAATGTTAATGTAAAATTTTTTAATTTTGTACCAAAAGAATCTTAGAAAACTTACCTAATCTTATTATAACAAGAACAATTTATTTTAGCCTAACCTAACTAAATATATTTTAGATTTGTTTACAGTAATTTAATACTAAACAAACACAGTGAAATATATTTTTCTCGTTAGGTTCGGAATGATTTTGGCGAAATTATTGCATACACAAATTTTCGCTTGTCCTATATGGCAAGATGAGCGTTGCTATTTAAGCCAAGATCGCAAGTTCTGCCTATTCAGCACGACACACACACACACACACACACACACACACACACACACACACACACACACACACACACACACACACACACACACACACACACATATATATATATATATATATATATATATATATATATATATATATATATATATATATATATATATATATATATATATATATATATATATATATATATGCAAACCAATCACAAACAGGCGATTTCAACAATGTAAATCAAGCTACTAGGGGATGAAACACTACCTCTTGCCCCTTCGCACATCCTTGTTTAAACGGGAGCTAAGCAATATTGCAAGAGTTGCAACAGGTAGGTTGAGGGGAAAGATTAACTTCGAGGTAGGAATGTGTGCTAGTTGATTTAGAATGTTTCAGTTCAGCTCTTCCTTTTCATTCAAGAAACCACAACCAGATAGTGCAAGAACACTTGTCCAAGTGTTTCATCCTGCCTGAGAATCGAACCCGGATCCCTTTAGTTGTGAGCAGAGCGACTCGCCATTCACCTACAGTACATCTACATTCCATGTCCTTATTACACAAGGCAAGGTTCACGTATCTCGCCTGCGAATCTCTAACAAGAAAAAATCATACCCATATTTCTGACATTTCTTACAGACATCTTCATTTACAGTCGAAGTAGCTGTCAGGCAAGAACTGCTTCAAAGTTGGAGAATAAGATCCATTATTAGTATGGACTACTTTATGATAACGACTTTTCGCTCGATGAAACTCTTGCATGAACCAAACGTTATTATTGTATAGTCTTAACTCACGAAATCATAATAACACGATTGCTTACACACTGGGCTGGAGTTTTAAGACTCGCTCGCCGTAGGTTCGAACCTCACCCGTTCCGTGGTTTGTTTATTATATAATGTTTTACATGTTTTGTATCAGTACTTTTCACTGTTTCATTTAGGGTTAATATTTGTCTTTTTTTCTGCCTTTTTCTTGATACAGCAAAGGCCGTTACGTTTCTAATACAACACTTTCATTCAACATAACCACTTATCTTGTTTTTTCTTACGTCACGATTAAAACGTTACGTCAAATTAAAATGTTTCCTATTTTTTTGCTTGGCTATGTCATTGTCAAATATACCATTGTCTGTTATTTATAACTTGATTATTTCAGATTACATTATATGTTTTCATTGGCATGTAACCTAACCTAAATTAGACTACTTCTATTAATAATAATAATAAGAATAATTTAGTTGCGTCAAGTTCTTCTTTGACCTATAACAAAGTTATTGAGTATTTAATGGTATGAGATACCGACTGTTATACGGAACCTTCACTGACGAGAATTCGCCCACAAGGCAGGCTGGGTTTATCAAGCCTCAAATAGATGAACCTGGGAAAGAAAGGTGAGCAAAACGTATAGCAGTGGGTACCAGTTTTCTGTCAAGAGTCCGTGATATTAAAAATGCATTTTAAACATGGATGGAAACCAGTTTTATTAAAAAAAAAAAATATGCGTCAAATTTCTTAATTTCTTAATTCAATGTTGAGATTCACTAGGGCCAATTTTATGCATTTACCTCATGTCCAAGCTATATAATATTTTAAATGCAGACTTTCTTATTGTGTTTTTAATACCTTTAATAAGAAAACAGTCGTAATAAGCATTAATAAAGTTCATTAAAAAAATATAACCTAAGTCTGTAAATTATCTGACAGCATGTGCGAATACCAACTCGTGTAAGAAATACGACAGTGGTGACTGCAAACCAAGCTGTGGTAATACTGAGAGTCCAACTCTTGGATTTTGCCTTAATGGGTGCACGTGTTGCGCCAAGCCGTGCAAGCAGAAGTCGGATTGTAGTAAACTCCAGGGCAACTGTGTTTATCCCAATAACTGTCAAGGTACAATAGTGCTTGGACTCTGTGACGGAGACGAATGCTACTGCTGCATCCAGCGCTGTAAGTTAACTATATTCCGGAGTAATAATAAGGTTTTTCCTGAAATACTGATAATTACGAGGTATGAATATGAAATATTGATGTTTCTAATAAAGTCTTGTATTTAGTATACTAAACTTTTAATATTCTATATTATCAACATTCAGCAACAACGAAAACTACAATAACCACAACAAAGAAAACTACGACAATAGCCACAACAACGACAACAATAGCCACAACAACAACGCCAATACTAACATCAACTACAACAATCTCGACAGAAACAACAGCAGAAGCAGAAACAACAGGAAAACCAACAACAGGGGAACCAGCAACAACAGGGCAACCAACAACAACAGGGGAACCATCAACAACAGGGGAATCAGCAACAACAGGGGAACCAGCAACAACAGGGGAACCAGCAACAACATAAACATCAGTAACAACAGGAACACCAGCAAAAACAGGAGCACTAGCAACAGTATAATCAGCAGGGACACCAGCAACAGAAGTAAAAACCACAACACCTCTTCCAACAACAACGACAAAGAAAGCAAAACACTGCCATCGAGAGCAGCAAAAGTATAAATCAAGACAAATGTCATCCCACCAATAATAATAATAATACAAGTGTCATTCTCACGAATAATAAAACAAAAGCGTTATAACTAAGTTCAGCAAGAGAGAAGTAACATCAAAACTAACCATGTTAAAATCATTTAAGTCAGTCAAGGAGCTTAATTTATCAACCAAGTCTATGTTGTTTTTAACATTAAAGTTAGAAATTTTGCCAACAATAGGGCTCAAAATATCAACAAGTTTTGATGTTACTTCCTTGTTTACGAAAGTTCCTGTTGATGATTTATTAAGTTTCTTATCTGAAGAACTCGTTAACTATGATTAACCATTGCCAGTTCATACTATCATTAAACTTATTAAACTTTGCATTGTTGATGCAAAATTTGTATTTAATGATAAGTTTTACACTCAGAAGTTTGGTATGGCAATGGGAAATCCTCTTTCACCTGTTCTTAGTAACCTATACATGGAATTTTTTGAAACAAGGTTGCTTAACACAATCCTCCCTAATAGAGCTAAATAGTTCAGATATGTTGATGATATTTTGTGTCTTATGCCCAAAAATGTAGATATACACCATTTCCTTGGAAAATTAAATAGCTTAGCCCATTCTATAAACTTTACTGTTGAGTTTGAAGAAAATAACTCATTGCCTTTTCTAGATGTTTTAATTATTAAGGGTAATAATGAATTCAAATTTAAAATTTACAGAAAACCTACAAATAACTGCTCTTATGTCCACTATTATTTCTCGCACCAAGATAGAGTCAAACTGTCTGTTTTCTCATCAATGTTTTTGAGAGCTTTACGAATTTGTAATCCTGAGTTCATAGATGAGGAAATATCCAAAATTTATGAAATAGGTAATGATTTAAAATACCCAAGAAATGTAATTGATAAATCTTTTAAAGTTGCTAGAAATACTTTTTACAATCCAAAAAGGGACAACCAGCCTTATTCAACTAAAAATATGTTGGTTCTCCCTTACCATGAAAACTTGGTTGATATGCCTTCTCTTCTTAAGACTTTTAATATTAAAGTTGTATTCAAAAATCTTGATACAGTAAAAAAAACTTTTGATAAAGAATTCCCCCCAAAATGCTGATGGATGTGTCTATAAGATTCCTTGTAAAATTTGCGATAAAGTTTATTACGGTCAAACTGGTAAAAATCTCGAACTAAGATTAAAACAACATAAATATAGCATTAGAACTGGACAAGATTCCAATGCTCTATTTATTCATGTAAGAGATTTTAACCATCCAATTGATTTTCAAAAAGTTGAGAAAGTAGTATCAAGCAAGTCCATGGTCGACAGGAATATAATTGAATCTTGTTTCATAAAAAGCAGTTTTGACAATAATATGAATATTTCCTTTGGATTATATAAATTAGATCCATTTATAATTAATAGAATTTGGGAAGAATTTAATAATACACTGGACAAATAATAATTTTTAAATTTTCTTGGGTAGAATAGTTTGTTGGTGAGTTGTGCAAAGGACCTGTCCAGTTCGGCTGGCGCGCGTCAGGTGTTTAACCGTTGTGCTATCTGATAGTGAGGTGTTGGCCAGACCCCTTATATAGCTTCCTTGGATGCTTTACTTTCATAGTTCCTTGATAATGTGAGTAGTCACGAAAGCGCTTGGAATTTCTCTATTCTTTCAGGGGCCCGAGACTGTTCAACTGCCTCCCAGCATACATAAGGGGGATTACCAACAGACCCCTGGCAGTCTTCAAGCTGGCACTGGACAAGCACCTAAAGTCGGTTCCTGATCAGCCGTTGGTTTGGTACGTTGGTTTGCGTGCAGCCAGCAGCAACAGCCTAGTTGATCAGGCTCTGATCCACCAGGAGGCCTGGTCACAGACCGGGCCGCGGGGGCGTTGACCCCCGGAACTCTCTCCAGGTAAACTCCAGGTTGTTTTGCATATATATATATATATATATATATATATATATATATATATATATATATATATATACATATATATATATATATATATATATATATATATATATATATATATATATATATATATATATATATATATATATATATATATATGTTGTGCCGAATATGTAATACTGGTCAATTAGCAAGAACTCATTTAAAATAAAGTCCTTTCTGAAATTTTCTCTTATATGTTTAAAGATATATTTTTTTCATTAATGTTGATGTAAAAATTTATAATTTTGCTCCAAAAGAATCTTAGAAAACTTACCTAACCTTATTATAACAAGAACAATTTATTTTAGCCTAACCCAGCTAAATATATTTTAGATTTGTGTACAATAATTTAATACTAAGCAAACACAGTGAAATATAATTTTTTCATTAGGTTCAGATGGATTTTGGCGAAATTATTGCATACACAAATTTTCGCTTGTCCTATATGGCAAGATGAGTGTTGCTATTTAAGCCAAGATCGCAAGTTCTGCCTATTTGGCACGACATATATATATATATATATATATATATATATATATATATATATATATATATATATATATATATATATATATATATATATATATATATATATATATATATATATATATATATATATATATAGGTAGGTAGTAGGTTGGTAGACAGCAACCGCCCAGGGAGGTACTACCGTCCTGCCAAGTGAGTGTAAAACGAAAGCCTGTAATTGTTTTACATGATGGTAGGATTGCTGGTGTCCTTTTTTCTGTCTCATGAATATGCAAGATTTCAGGTACGTCTTGCTACTTCTACTTACACTTAGGTCACACTACACATACATGTACAAGCACATATATACACACCCCTCTGGGTTTTCTTCTATTTTCTTTCTAGTTCTTATTCTTGTTTATTTCCTCTTATCTCCATGGGGAAGTGGAACAGAATTCTTCCTCCGTAAGCCATGCGTGTTGTAAGAGGCAACTAAAATGCCGGGAGCAAGGGGCTAGTAACCTCTTCTCCTGTATATATTACTAAATGTAAAAGGAGAAACTTTCGTTTTTCGTTTTGGGCCACCCCACCTCGGTGGGATACGGCCGGTGTGTTGAAAGAAATATATATATATATATATATATATATATATATATATATATATATATATATATATATATATATAATATATATATATATATAATATATATATATATATATATATATATATATATATATATATATATATATATATATATATATATATATATATATATATATATATATATATATGGCACCTTTATATTAACAATGTATCTCTTAAATCTTCTGTGCCATATTATGCAATAAAATATTCCTATTGGTAAAATATATATATATATATATATATATATATATATATATATATATATATATATATATATATATATATATATATATATATATATATATATATATATATATATATATATATATATACAATAAATGAGCATAGATAATTATTATTTATCAGTTAGACAAGTACGAATTTGGGACACCTAGGTCGCAAAAATGTCCCCCTTCGATACCTACCACTGTCATAACCACAAGTTGCTCTGGACCTATTAATTAAATGAATTATACATCACCAGGAATTCTGGTAAATATATAAATTTGTGAACTGTATATTAAAAATGATTATATATAAATTCACATATACATAACAGAAGGAAAATATATCTTAATATCACTCACCAATTTGACTGGATATTAAGTTGTATCATACTCAGAAAAACCCCACTAACTAAATTTATGAAAACATTGGCCAGAATTATACACAAATCTACAGAGCTTATCTGAGGTTCATGGAGCTGTCTTGTCCAGTCGTCTGATATCTCAAGTTATGCAGGAATGCACATCCAACAATTTCGGCTCCTATTTGAGAGGTGTCAATCCAATTTTAACCTCTAGAGCACGAAAAAATTCTTCCCATTATCTTAACGTTGTATCCAATTCAAAACCATGATGGCGAGTCCCGTCTGCGCAGACGCAGGCTTTCCGTTTTTTATGACATAAATATTATTAAATACAGTATGGCCATCTATTTACATATAAATACTGAATTTCTGGAAAATATATACAGTATTTTCCACACTGCGGCCAGCCGGAGTTCGTTGCTAAACGACTCAAATTGCTCATTTGACACAGGTGGAGGACCTGGGTACATATAGGATCTGGCATCCACACGGCGACATATTACACAAGATTTAATCACCCTTTTTACACTTTGCCGTCCTTGTGGAATCCAGAAAGTTTCCCTAATACAATTTAAGGTATCTTGTACCCCACCATGCATTACATTTTTATGGGCATTTAGAACAATCAAATTTGTTAGATGATGAGTTTTGGGCAGTAAGATAGGGTGTTTAGCATAATCACCCAATTCAGCATTTTGTAACCTACCTCTGCACCTAATTACATTGTTCTCTAAATGCAGCCCCAATTTCTCTATTATGGAACCTTTCACGATTTTTTCTTTCCATCATCAATTTAATCTCATTTCCATAGATTTCCTCCTGTACCCTCTTTATCCAATATTCAAGAGGATGTGAAAACTTAAATGAAATATTCATCTTGTTTAGAAATTTAAACACCAACTTAGTTACATTGATTAGTTTGGGTAAAGAAGAATACCTATTTATATCAATGGCTAAGGGAGGACAAACTAGTGGAGCGGTGGTCACAGTAATTTCAACAGGAGCAATATACGCCTTTTGTACAGGTCAATTAGCTTTATTTACCAACCAGCTCGGTCCTTTAAACCATGATACAGCATTTACAAATTTAGCATAAGGTAAACCTCGAGACAAGAAATCAGCTGGGTTCTCCTCACCAGGTATATGATTAAATGTTAACATATGCTGACTCAAACTATTATACTTCTCTTCCATCTGATTAACTTCAGCGACTCTGTTTTGTACATACACAATTTTACTGTTTCCATTACGAATCCATTTTAAGGATACCTCATTATCAGACCAAATTACAGTGTGGCTAATATTTATCTCATGCAACTTATTTCTTATATAATTAGCTAATTTGACACCTACATAAATGGCTGTTAATTCCAACTGAGGCAAGGTGCGTGATTTAATTGGAGACACTTTAGCCTTAGACATAACAAGAGAAATAACACTATTACATTGAAGGTAAGCAACTGCTCCATATGCCAATTTTGAAGCATCACAAAAAATGTGGAGTATATTTTTCTCATTTGGATTGGCCACCTGGCGTGGGAACTCCAACATTGGAATTTTCTCATAATCACCAATCAATTCATCCCACCCGTTAATGAATTCCTCAGGTAGAATTTCATCCCAAGCACATTTAAGTTTCCATGCTTCCTGAATTAATAATTTCCCTCTTGTAGTAAGGGGTGACACTAAACCTAGTGGATCAAAACATTTGGAAACTTCAGCAAGCAAAACTCTCTTAGTTAATTTATTGGGCATACTGTAATTATTAGGTTTTAACATTAACAAATCTCTCTCAGTATCCCAAGTTAAACCCAATACATTACTACATTTTGGCACTTCATCTCCAGGGTAATCTTTACTTATTTTATCCTTTAATTTGGACGAGTTACTATTCCATTCCCTCAGAGGCATATTTGCACTTTGCATTATTTTATTAGCCTCTCCATAAGTCATTAACAGTTCCTCTTCAGTTGAGGCCACACCCAGGAAATTGTCCACATAAAATTGTTTGCTCATTACTTTACTCAATGGACTTTCCATACGTTTAAGGTGTGCATTTATCGTCGCTTGAAGTAGGAACGGACTGGATGTAGCACCAAATAATACACTCCTACAGCGAAAGGTTTTCACTAGGATTCTCAGGCCATAAGAAGCGGGTACAATCCCGGTCAGCCTCTTGTAAACCCACTCTTAGGAAAGCTTTACTTATGTCAGCCGTAAAGGCATAATTTTTCATCCTGAAATTTAATAAGATATCTCCTAATTTTTCCGTCAACGACGGATCTGTCATCAAACAGTCATTTAAACTAGGTACATTTTTGTTACTACGTACTGGCACTACAATTAAACACAATTCTCAGAGGAGTGGTCTTAGAATCCTTCTTCACTCCGTGATGTGGCGAATAGTGACCATAAATTTTGGCTTCCTCAGGAGGTACCTCTTCTATAAATTTATTAATTAACTGCTCAGCAATTATATCATTATAGGCAGTTAACAATTCTGGTCTTACTCAGTTCGCGGAGCTGAGCCTTTAATTGCCCATATGCCATTCTGTAATTAGTGGGCAATTCTGGATGGTTCAGTCTCCACGGAAGTCGTACCCAGTATTGCCCAGATTCAAATTTTACATCTTTCAAGTACTGCTCCTGAGTAAAATAATTGTCTGGACTTTCTTCATTTACATTTATTCCAATGCTGTCTAATTCCCACAATTTATGCACTGGCTCAACACCATCCTCTATGGAAGAATTATACTGGGGTACAACTTCATGAGTAAGACACACAGTTATTGTATTTGTAGTTTCCTCTAGTCATGAATTATTATTACGAGGAATCCTACCATACATTACATGACCTCCAGCAGTCTTCAAAAGGGTGACACCACATTTCTTTACCATACCCTTTACAAAGGAGGCATAATAGTCACTACATATCAAAATATTTATTGGGCCTACAGAATCATCATTTACACCAGAAGGTGCTAAATTTACATTATGTGAGAGTCTTTCTGTAGCTTTACTAAGCCCTACTGTAGATATTTTCTCTGGAAGTCTATCTACAATTACTGCATTAACACATTTTTTCCTCATAGCCCAACCTGACAGTTACATAAACAGTGTCATACAATTGAGCTCTTTTATCTGAGAGAAAACCAGATAATTTTAGAGTTGTAGGATCTCCCATCTGTACTTTCATACCATCAAGACATTTACGTTTAATGAAAGTACGTTGGGATCCCTGGTCTAATAATGCAGTTACATTTTTTGATTTATGCCTTTTATCATCAACTTTTACATGTAACACAGGTAAGGCTACTTCAGCAAAACCATTATTATTAACATTAGCAGCAATTTTTACATTAGCCACTGTTGTGTCAGGATTGTCAACATTATCATTATTATCAACATTATCATATAGACCCTTACACATGACTATATGGTGTCTTCCTTTGTGACATTGATAACAGAAGTTTAATTTGGCATAACAATCCTTTACATTGTGATTACCCAAACACCTGATACATCTGTCAAGTTCTTCCAATCTTTCAACTTTATCATTCCATGAATTGTATGCAATGCAATTCTTAGAAAAATGAGTACCCTTGAAGAAAAGACAATCTCTCTTTTCTTTGACTGGTTTCTTATTAACTGGGCTACTCTTAGGAGGGTACTTATTCTTCTTACCTTGTGGATAATCATTATTTCTGATTCTTGCTACTTGATATGAACCTATGCAACTCTTTTTAGGAAATGAATTTTGATTATTACTACTGGGATAATTTTTCCCTTTGTGAAACTTGACAGATACCTCAGAGTTATTATGTGTTGCATCTTTAAAATGAGTTAGTTGGCAGGTATGCAACTACACAATTAATTCTTGTAGACCTAGTCTTATTTCCTCCAGACTAAAATAACCCTTGTGATATTTGTTTGAGAACCATTCAAGTGTTTTATAGCTTAATTTATTCTGTACCATGGCACTCAATAACCAGTCTGATTCCTTCAGATTATATTTATTACTTAAAGTTTTGAGAGTGCTCTCCAGTTTAACTCTAAACTGCTCTAAACCTTTGTAAGTGTGATCTGGAGATTTTAAATTAACAATGATATTCACTAGATCCAACCTACTTTTTTCTGTATTACCATAAGTGACTTTCAACAAGTCAACTGCTTCCTTGTAAGAGTCATCTACATTGGGAAAGGCTTGTATGAGCATGTGAGCATCTCCTCTTACCTGTCCTTTGAGGTAAAATAATTTAGTTACACAGGCTAGGTCACTCCTGTCATGCACAAAAATTGACCAAAATTCCTCCCAATTTTCTCCAGGATTAAACAGGCAAACACAATTCTGGGAGTTTTGGCAAAGACATATTATTTGTTGGAGCAGACTGATTAACTGCCTGGTTTACACATTTTAATTTATTCAAGGCCTGACTTTTACAAGAAAGAATCTTTTCCTCTAATTCATAATACTGATTAATCATGAGATCTACTTCAGTCTCATCTACACAGTTTACTAACAAATCTCCTTCATATTTGTTGTAATATAATTCGTATGAATCATATCTATTACCTAAAGCATCTAAATACAATTTTAAATCATCAGTATTCACAGTTTCTTGATTCATTAATTCCAAACATTTATTATATGCCTTGGTTACATGACCCTTTCTAGCTTGCAATGACGCTTTCTTTGCTCTATATTCCATATGTTTGTCTTCTATATTAATTTCCTCATTTTCAGCCATGATGCAATGTATTAAATTCAACTTAATAACACTGATTATGTACTAAATTATGCACTTTATAAAGGTAAATAGTACAACTTACCTTTGAATAAATCCTAGCTACCTGAGCTTAGCAATTACATGTAAGAAATTTATATAAATTTTAAATGTACATTAATACAAACCTTCAGCCAGCCTTGGCTTATCAAAATTAATATTATACAAATTAATATAAATCCTTGCCAGAATTTGGCATAGCAAATTAATATTATACACATTAATATTAGTTACACTTGGCTTATCAATTACACATACACTGATATAAATCTTGGCCAGAATTATCTTATCAAATTAATATTATACAAATACATTAATATAAATCCTAGCCACTTTGGCTTTGCAAAATTAATATACACATTAATATAATTAGCTACACTTGGCTTATCAATTACACATACACTTATACACATTAATATAATCTTTAGCCACACTTGACTTATCCAAATTAATATTGTAATAGTTATAATCCACTACACATTAAGTAAATTTGTGAACTTAACATCCACCTCCTTCTGTCATTTCACATATAATTATTAAGTAATTAACTAATTAATGACTTCACTAATTACCTCCGGTTCAAGAAGAACCAATGGGCAAAATTAAATGTGGAAAATTGCATTTATCTGAATGTATCATTATTTACATAACAATAAATAAGCATAGATAATTATTATTTATCAGTTAGACAAGTAGGAATTTGGGACACCTAGGTCGCAAAAAATGTCCCCCTTCGATACCTACCACTGTCATATCCACAAGTTGCTCTGGACCTATTAATTAAATGAAATATACATCACCAGGAATGCTGGTAAATATAAAAATTTGTGGACTGTATATTAAATTAAAAAATGATTATATATAAATACACATTTATATAACAGAAGGAGAATATATCTTAATCATAACACTCACCAATTTGCCTGGAAATCAAGGTGTATCATACTCAGGAAACCTCTGTCTATACATGAAAATAGCAACTGGCCAGAGTTATAACATAACAGACTTATCTGAGGTTCCTGGAGCTGTCTTGTCCAGTCCCCTGATATCTCAAGTTATGCAGGAATGCACATCCAACAATTTCGCCTCCTATTTGAGAGGTGTCAGCCCAAATTTAACCTCTAGAGCACGAACAATTCTTCCCATTATTCACAACGTGTTATTCAATTCAAACAAAATGGTGACTCTCCCTTCTCTCCAGGCTCAGTTTCCCATTTTCTATGACATAAATGCTATTAAATACAGTATGGCCATCTATATACATATAAATACAGAATTTCTGGAAAATATATACAGTATTTTCCACACATATGTTAAACTATGTTCACCATGGGGAAGTGGAGCAGAATTCTTCCTCCGTAAGCCATAAGTGTCGTAAGAGGCGACTAAAATGCCGGAAACAAAGGGCTAGTGACCCCTTTTCCTGAATTAATTACTAAATTTAAAAAGAATCTTTTTTCTTTTTGGGCCACCCTGCCTCGGTGGGATACGGCAGGTTTGTTGAATAAAGAAGCTGAACTATGTATAATAATTGTACCTATGTGTACCTGCACCTAAGTAAACTTACTTTAGAGTTTATGAACTACTTACAATCCTCATTAAGCAAGTACGACTGTTCAACTGCCTCCCAGCATACACAAAGGGCCCCCTTATGTATGCTGGCTGTCTTCAAAAAGGCGCTGGACAGGCACCTAAAGTCAGCAACTAACTAGCCGAGTCGTGGCTCGTACGCTAGTCTACGTGCGGTCACCAGTAACAGCCTAGTTGATCAAGCCCTAATCCACCCGGAGGCCTGGTCACAAACAGGGCCACGGGGGCGTTGACTCCCGAAACCCTCTCCAGGTATAACCAATGAAAATAAGTTACTATATCCTAAGTTCTCTACACATATGCTGCTATGTATGATAATCTGTTTAACTGTATTTGTGTATACCTGAATAAACTTACCAGATACTGCCTGGCCTACAGGAAGAAGCATTTACCAGACTGGTTGATTTAAGTTTAAAGCCTGTCGACTACGTGAAGCTGCAGGTAGCCTGTTCACCATCACTCAGTAAACTTGAATCACCAAAACATGAATTAAAATAATGTCTCAGCATATATACATTGAGTGAATGATTCTGTGGAAAATTGCATTTATCTGTATGTAACTCATAATGTACATACCAGTAAATAACAAAGATAATTATTATTTATCAGAGTTACGTAGACAAGTAGGAATTTGGGACACCTAGGTCGCAAAAAAATGTCCGGTGGCCTGGTGGCTAAAGCTCCCGCTTCACACACGGAGGGCCCGGGTTCGATTCCCGGCGGGTGGAAACATTTCGACACGTGTTTCCTTACACCTGTTCACCTAGCAGCAAATAGGTACCTGGGTGTTAGTCGACTGGTGTGGGTCGCATCCTGGGGGACAAGATTAAGGACCCCAATGGAAATAAGTTAGACAGTCCTCGATGACGCACTGACTTTCTTGGGTTATCCTGGGTGGCTAACCCTTCGGGGTTAAAAATCCGAACGAAATCTTATTTTATCTTATCTTACCTACCACTGTCATATCCACAAGTTGCTCTAGACCTATTAATTACAAATGAAATATACATCACCAGGAATTCTGGTAAATATATAAATTTGTGGACTGTATATTAAAATTAATGATATATATATATATACACATTTACATAACAGAAGGAGAATATATCTTAATATCACTCACCAATTTGACTGGAGATCAAGGTGTATCATACTCAGAAAACCTCACTGTCTATACATGAAAATAACACTGGCCAGAGTTACAACATTATTATTATTATTATAATAAAAAAGAAGCGCTAAGCCACAAGGACTATACAGTGAGTTACAACATAAACAGACTTATCTGAGGTTCCTGGAGCTGTCTTGTCCAGTCGCCTGATATCTCAAGTTATGCAGGAATGCACATCCAACAATTTCGGCTCTTGTTTGAGAGGTGTCAGCCCAATTTTACCTCTAGAGCACGAAAAATTCTTCTCATTATTCACTAACGTTTGTGTTGACTCAATTCAAACATGGCGAGTCTTCTCTGCGCAGGTGCAGAATTTCCCATTTTTTATAATAATTTTTATTAAATACAGTATGGCCATCTATTTATATATAACTACTGTATTTCTGGAAAATATATACAGTATTTTCCACAGATACCTTGCAGGCGAATTATTTGTACACTGAGAGGTGTTTGCGTCTCGGTGTACATACCATGCGAGTTTATTATAATCTCTATTTTTAACTGATGAGGAGCAAAATACATGCAGCCTTAATTACCTTCTTGTAGTCGATAGACTTGAAACTCATTTAACCAGCTTCCCTGTGCATTTCTAATCAAAATGTTCCGCATAATCAGGGATTTTCCAAAAATTATGGAATAAATGTCTAATTATTTTGTATCAGTTGTATAGTTTTTGAAATATAATGGGGTCCACCTCTGGTGCAAATTGTGGCACCCACAGCCTCGGAGAAGTGGATAAAAACGCTTCAAGGAAGAATATTTGGATTTCTTCCTGAAGCCATTTGAATATTCCACTTCCCTACCACCCCATCTTTTCATTCTTTTTTACCAATAAGTGTATTTTATTACATAATATATTTTGAAATATACTTTGTTTTTAATAATTTTTATTTGTATATTCTTTTAATAAGTAAGTAAGTAAGTTTATTCAGGTATACACAAATACAGTTACATACAATTATCATACATAGCAGCATATGTGTAGAGAACCTGGGATAACCCAAAAAAGTCAGAGTGACTTATTTCCATTGGGGTCCATTTGATATCCAAGCGGAAATAAATAATAGCGTTTAACTTTATTTGGGCTATCTTAATTTAATTTACATATTGGTTAATAAATAAGATAATTGTAGGTATCATAAATTGTGTATTGAAGGTGAATAAATACTTATTTATAATTTATTATTTATAAAAAAAAAAAAGAGGTTGAAACATCCGGGACCTGTTCGCCCCTACAACTTCTAGCAGATGCTGCTTGCTAATGTTTACATGTGAAAGCTGCTGCTGCTGCTACGTTTAGCAGGGCTGTTTCAGCCAACATGTCGCGGTCCATAGAGATTCCTCTACGTGATAGCGATGAGGTAAATACATTAATAGTACAAGTGTATGCCAGGGATGCTGTATTTAGACATTTTTCCTTCCAAATCTGAGTATTTGTGTCGTTTGTGGTCTGTCTACCCCTAGCAGAGCTGTGGCAAATTTCTTATTTAGATACATTTTTCATGCGTATTTGCGTTTAAAAGTCTAGGAGCTGTTATCTTACATAGCTTATTTCAAAGCCCATCCCAGCTTAGCGTAGGCTATCATCCGCCCCGGATGCGACTGGGAAAAGTCTGCTCACTGGTAGTTATTTATTTATTTTATGTCTTTGCAAACAGTACATTGAGATTTTGTATTTACAATAGTGGGTTGCAATGCAAAGAGAGCCTTTTATTATGCCTAGGCATTATGGGCCAACTTAACATTATTGGCTTACAGTCTACTTAGCACTAAGGAGTATGTCATAGTTGTACAGTAGGATAGTAATTATTTCATAGTTGTACAGTAGAATATTAATTATAAATGAATCAAAATTTGTATAATAGAAAGATATATTTATATTTGAAAATGCTTTTTGTGAAAACAATGATTCAATTATATTCCTGTCAACAATGGATAAAAGGTTCAATGTGATTGTTTCAGTTATGATGTGGGAGTACATAGGTGAGTAAATGTATACTGAGTATTTAGCATTTAGTCTAGGGTGATTAAATGGCTTTTGAGAAGAGTCTTAAATTAATTTTCAGACTGGGTTACTTTAATATCTTCTGGTAATGAATTCCATATTTTGGGGCCCTTTATGTGCATAGAGTTTTTACACAGTGTGATATGGACACGAGGTATATCATAGTAAGTAAATTTATTTAGGCACAGGTACACATAAGTACAGTTATTATACATAGTGTAAATTGCCTAGGATAACCAAAAAAGTCAAAGTAGCGCCCTTGACTGACATCTGAAGGACCTTTGTTCGATCCCATCACGAGGGGAAATGATGATCGTGTTTCCCTACACCTATTGTCTCTTTTCAGATAGGTACAAATAGGTACCTGTGTAGGAATAAGACATATGCACAACCAAAAAAAAAATATGTATAGTATATTTTTAACTCTGTATTCAGATTGAAAAAGCTACCATTGGCAGAGCATTTTCTTCAATAAATGTCTTGATTGCAAATATGCCTTATTCCCAAAATCTGTCTATTTTAACATATTTGTACTTGTACAACAGGCACCGGGACATTAGCCAATTGTTGTGGGTTGCATCCTGGAAAAAGCATCGAAAGGCCCTAGTGGAATTAAGCCAGATATAATAATAATAATAAAATCTTTATTTACTACAAGTACATGTACATGGTATACAGGCCTTGCTGATATCAGTGGCATACTACTATATAGAAAGTCGCTTGTTATGCTGAGCATTTTGGGCAAATTAGATCAATGTCCCAGGATGCGACCCACATCAGTCAACTAGCACCCAGGTACCCATTTTACTGATGGGTGAACATAGACAACAGGTGTAAAGAAACACGCCCAATGTTTTTGCCCTGGCTGGGAATCAAACCCGGACCCTTGAGAGCTTTAGCCACCAGGCCACCAGAGCACCAGTAGCTTCATTGGGTTATCTTGGGTTACTAACCTTGCATGTTAATAATCCAAATAATATCCATTTTTAGGTTAGGGTTCTTTAGAGCTTTTCCAGCTGTTACGATGGATCCTTGTGTACAGTGGACCCCCGCATAACGATTACCTCCAAATGCGACCAATTATGTAAGTGTATTTATGTAAGTGCGTTTGTACGTGTATGTTTGGGGGTCTGAAAGGAATAATCTACTTCACAATATTCCTTATGGGAATAAATTCGGTCAGTACTGGCACCTGAACATACTTATGGAGTGAAAAAATATCGTTAACCGGGGGTCCACTGTATTTTATTCTTGACTTGCATCCCAATCAGCAGGCCAGATGAATGAAGTTACATTCAATATGTCATGTTTATCCAGGACATTATATAGTGCAAGGAGAAAATGTTGGTCAAGATACACTTCTAAAATTTTAAATGTTATAAGGTAGTAGATAATGTATGAAAGCAAATTAAATATTTTTTTTACAAAATTACAGTCACAATATGACCTGAAAATAATGCCTCAAATTTTGAAAGCGTTAGGAATCTAAATAAACATGTTATAGGAAAATTGAACATAATTTTGAAATATCTGTTGTATGTAATCAAAGTCCAATGACTGTACAGTACTACTATAAAATCTTGAATAAATGTTTTATATACTATCAAGATCAATATATACTGTATGTGAAGATGTAGATACTATAACAGAAATGTTCTGTTAGGGTAATTTTGTGTTTACAGTTTGTACATGAACTTTACTTAAACCAAAACTTCTTTCTTAAACAGGTCATTGAGCTGGACTTAAGTCAACTTCCTGATGGAGATGAAGTACTGGGTATTCTTACCAATGAGAAAGTGCCACTCAATTATTGGGTGGATCTTGCTGTAAGTGTTCTGTATATTTTAAATTTTATGACTTTTCTTATTTACATTTGAAAATTGTGCAAGCCTTTAAATAAAACATCCTTGTGATTGAGATGGCATTGGTTTTTAGAAATTTCTAGCTTTGAGGGAAGGAAAAATAAAATATGTATATAGAATAAGCAGTATACCTCAAATGTATTTTTATTTATTTATCTTCCTTAGTTTTGCTTCCAAATGAGGCTATTATATCTAGGAATGACTTTGGGGAAAATTACCTTCTTGAGAGTGAGCTTGCAAGCAGTTTTCTATAAAAATTATATGGTGTGGAAGACAGTTCAGTCACATAAATTTGAAGATTTGATGGTTGCTTGTTATCTGTTACTAAATATGTAACATAAAACACTAAGGAAAGTTGTTCATACTATATCCCTTCCAATACACATGCTGTATACTGTATGTGTTGGTGTTGTCGTGTACTATGTACTTGGATATTTTGCCTTGAAACTTCTTTTAGAGTTTATGTTCATGCTATACAATTCACATAATGACCTTATATGTTGGTGCACTTGAAACATCATTTATTCATGAGTAATTTTGAAAGTTTTTCTTTTTTTGGGCCACCCAGCCTTGGTGGGAGACAGCTGATGTGTTAATTAAAAAAAAAATTTGGATTTGCTTGACTCCACCATCAGGCATTTGTAGTCTAGGCATTCCACTTGCGTAAAGTCTAGGCATTCCACTTGTGTTAAGTCTAAGTGCTTTGTGTCCACATTGTTGTAGTAAGATAATATGGCCATGCATCTGATATGGCCATCTACAGATAAGCAGAAAATCTAGAATAATTCCTAATGGAGTAAAGTTTTCTCCAAAAATTGTCATAAGTAAATGTTTCGAGTAGCACTGTTGGTTTTCATCTTCATCATAATACTCCACTTCTTAAACATTTCTTTTGTTGCTTATATTTTTATATTTTGACATAAATAAAAAGAAAAAATATTTGGTGGTTTGAGTTCTGTTGTACGCATTTTGAATGAAAGCCAGTATCTTGTCTTGCAGCAATTCAAAGACAGTGGGCACCTAACCAAATGAAGTTAGGTTGTATTGAAGCAAGCTGGGAATAGGGGTGGAGGGAGAGAGGAAAGAGAAGTGGGGAGATTTATATTCACAGGTTCATAATGTATATGCTTTAATCCTGACAGGAAAGCTGGTTGGTTCAGTAGAGGAGAGAGGATAAAACAGAGGAGGATTCTTTTTACATTTTGAATCCAAATTTTTCCTCATATTTTTGACCAATTGTATTTGTTTTTGGTAGACTATATGGATTTTGGTCGCCGGGTCGCCATATGGAGAAGACCCGGGCCGGAAGTACTGGTGAACTAACTCGAATCGAATTGGATTTTGGTGCCTCTATGATGCTCATGGGTTTTTTTTGGTAAAAATTAGTCAAGAATTGTGATTTTTTCCTGATTCTGGCTCTTGTTAATTGTATTGGAATATGTCTGAAATTTAGAATATTTTTTTGCTTAGTTGTTTTTGGACCAAATTATTTCTTTCTTTTTGTCATATAACTGTTTGGTGCTTGTGTGATAAGCTTGTATTTTGTTGGAAAGCATTCGTTAAAAAATATTGAATCTGCAGTCTTGGAACTCATCCTTTTGCTTTACATGTTATACCAGGTTTGCTTTATGCAGTATGGGGCAGGAATGCATTTATTATGCAAAACTAGGGATACTTGTACTATGTAGTGTACTTATTTATTTTATTGTTTAAATGCTTAAATATATTAATACAATATATTCCAGATTTTGCAGTTTTACTTTGAGAACTTATTTGAAGAATGCATTAAACATTTATTTACTTGATACTCTTTATCTTCAGATTGAGTATTATGAGCAAAAAAATGAGGATGACTTTGTACGCATTTTGGAAGCAAGCCGCACTGATGCCAACACCATGTATCGTGATTCAGAGAAGGACCAGGTATGTACTGATTTGCCAAACTGTCTGTGAAAATATTTAATTTTAATTATTGAAATACATTTAGAAATGTCAAGTTAATGAGATCATCACTATATTGTAGAATTTATTTTTAATTGTTATTACTTCTTACAACTTTATTAAATTACTGTAGAGGAATTATTACTCTACAGATGCGTGCCTTTGATACATTGGCAGCTTACTATGTCCAGAAAGCCAACAAAGAGAAGGATAAAACTATCAAGAAAGATCTTTTCCAGAAAGCCACTTATCTTTATACCACTGCTGATAAAATAATCATGTATGACCAGGTAAGAAAGATAAGACATTTGTAAATCAGAGAATTTATTATCATAATCATATCTAAGTGCTAAAACCATAAATAAATCAGAGAAATGAAGGTAAACATAAAAGTACTTTTTGTATACTAATAATGGGCTGTGTACATCTCACCTTTTCAGCTTTACTTAAAAAATTGGGAAAGTTGAAATACTGGTTTTCATTCAATATTCTGTGAATGCCTTATCTGATCAGTTCAAACCTTTAGCACCAATAACTTGAGAATACAACCTCTGGCTTCAAGCTTTTAACCCTTAACCCTTTGACTGTCGAGGTCGTATATGTACGTCTTACGAGGTACCGTGTTTGACATATACATGTACTCATAAATTCTAGCGGCTTCAAATCAAGCAGGAGAAAGCTGGTAGGCCCACATGTGAGAGAATGGGTCTGTGTGGTCAGTGTGCACCATATAAAAGAAATCCTGGAGTGCATAATAATAAAAAAAAAACTCCGACCGTTTTTTTTAATTAAAATGCCGAATTTGTGGTCTATTTTCGTGTAGTATTTATGGTTGTATTCTCGTTTTCTTGGTCTCATTTGATAGAATGGAAAACATATTATAGAAATAGAGGTGATTTTGATTGATTTTACTATAAAAAGAACCTGGAAATGGAGCTCAAAGTAGGGGAAATGTTTGATTTTTGCCGATGTTCAAAAGTAAACAAATGATGTCATTGTCCAATAAATGTCCAACTAGCCATTCTAATATGCAGTCATGAATGTGTTGATGTTATTTATACAATTATTACAGTATTGCAGTAGTCTGCATAACAGTAAATCTTTTATTTTTTTTTTGTTTGAATAAAAATTCAAAATAGAAAGCAAGAGTAATATCAGAGGGGCTTGGAGACATGACTGATGAATAAAGAAAATGTTACTTTAGAGCCAGGAATGTCTGCATTGTTCATTCTGGGCCTTATTTTGAAATTGTCATATTTTTAATTTTCGTGAAATTATCCATATTGCAAATTTCCGACCACGCTATTGGGTAGTTGAAATTGGTAAATGGGCAGTTTTTTGTACTCGATCGATAGAAAAAATGAATTTCTAAAAAAATAGTTACGAGTTTGGTCGACTGGAACAATGGAATTAGCCGAAAATAGGGCTCAAAGTGGGCGAAATCGCCGATTAATAAATATCGCCGAGGTTGCTAACTTTGCGAGAGCGTAATTCCGTCAGTTTTCCATCAAATTTTGTGTTTTTGGTGTCATTACAATCGGGAAAAGATTCTCTATCATTTCATAAGAAAAAATATATATATTTTTTTTTTTTTTTTTTTTTGAAATTTTGCGACACCAGGAGACACTTCAGGATTGGGGATTGCGACAGTCAAGGGGTTAAACTGTCCAAACGTAGATCTACGTTTTTTCAACATTTGAAAGTATGTAAAAAAAGTAGATTTCTTTTCTTTTTTTACATTTGAAAACGTGTAAAAAAAACTTTGATCTAGGTTTTTTTTTTTTTTTTGTTATATTTGAAAATATGTAAAAAAAAAAACGTAGATCAACTTTTGGAGCACTACGCATGTGAACATAGATCTGCCTGGACAGTTTAAGGGTTAAGTTCTGGTATATTTTGGCATATTGGTCTTTGAATAATAGAGAATTCCTCTTTTGATTAGCTTTAATCTCACAAAGCTGGTGTATGTATTTTAAGTTTTAAATTGCCTTGAGCTGTGTAGTTGCCAATATGCTATTATATTGAGGAAATTGGGATATTAATTCCCATTCAGTAACTTGTGAATTCCTCTTCTGATTGGATTTTAATCTGGAATGTTATTTAACAGTTTTAAAAGCTTAAGCCTCACTCTGTACTATTCCTTTTCTGTACATTGACATAGATGGAGCTGAGTGTTTTTGGATATGGGGATGTCTTTCTCGGATCACACAGAAACTGAAACACATCTAAGTTCATTCGTACTTATCTTCCTTTATCTGCTCAAGACTGTTTTCATTCTTTTTTACGGAGTCTTATTTCACAGTACAAGCAAATAGCAGCAGCTTCTGTTTGTTTAGCAGCTGAAACAACATTTTAAAAATATTGTGCATTTCATCCCATGAAAGATGGAGACTAAAAGAACAAGAATTAAATCTGAAAGGGTGATAGGATCTTGAGAAACCAGATGCCTGGGTTATTTATTGGGGATCTTACCAGATGAAGTGACACAAGTTTTCTGCATGGATTACCCATGCCCAATTTTGTTTTTTTTATTTCCTGGAGACTTTTTTATAAATATTGTAATAGTACTAAGTTTAGAACAATATTTATAGAAAGATGGTCTCCGAAATGCATAAGGAATCCTAATCAGAAATTAACTAAGTTATTATTTTAGCATTTAGTGTTATTTAGCGAATTTCTATTTTGTTGACATTGCAGAAGTGATTGTTGAAAATATGATAATCAATTTTTAATTTCTTATTTTTTACAGCCAATATTATTAGCCAATATTATAAGCCTCAATGATATTTTATCATTTGCACAGAATCATCTGCTAGGCAGAGCTTACTTTTGTCTGTTGGAGGGAGACAAAATGGAGCAGGCTGATGCACAGTTCAACTTTGTGCTCAATCAGTCTGCTAACAACATACCATCTTTACTTGGTAAAGCATGCATTGCATTTAACAAGAAGGTAAGCAGTACAGTACCTGTATTTTATTCTCAGAAATTTAATAACCAAAAACATAAAGAAATAAATCTTTACTTTGTGGGGCTTTTGATTCAAAGACTTGGACATGACCTACCCTTCCTTGGACTGAACCTGATTGCTTCCCATTTCCCCAGCACTGTATAATCCTTATAGGTTTAGCACTAATAATGTGAATCTTTTTTTATTATTTTTTATTATCACACTGGTCGATTCCCACCAAGGCAGGGTGGCCCGAAAAAGAAAAACTTTCACCATCATTCACTCCATCACTGTCTTGCCAGAAGGGTGCTTTACACTACAGTTTTTAAACTGCAACATTAACACCCCTCCTTCAGAGTGCAGGCACTGTACTTCCCATCTCCAGGACTCAAGTCCGGCCTGCCGGTTTCCCTGAATCCCTTCATAAATGTTACTTTGCTCACACTCCAACAGCACGTCAAGTATTAAAAACCATTTGTCTCCATTCACTCCTATCAAACACGCTCATGCATGCCTACTGGAAGTCCAAGCCCCTCGCACACAAAACCTCCTTTACCCCCTCCCTCCAACCTTTCCTAGGCCGACCCCTACCCCGCCTTCCTTCCACTACAGACTGATACACTCTTGAAGTCATTCTGTTTCGCTCCATTCTCTCTACATGTCCGAACCACCTCAACAACCCTTCCTCAGCCCTCTGGACAACAGTTTTGGTAATCCCGCACCTCCTCCTAACTTCCAAACTACGAATTCTCTGCATTATATTCACACCACACATTGCCCTCAGACATGACATCTCCACTGCCTCCAGCCTTCTCCTCGCTGCAACATTCATCACCCACGTTTCACACCCATATAAGAGCGTTGGTAAAACTATACTCTCATACATTCCCCTCTTTGCCTCCAAGGACAAAGTTCTTTGTCTCCACAGCCTCCTAAGTGCACCACTCACTCTTTTCCCCTCATCAATTCTATGATTCACCTCATCTTTCATAGACCCATCCGCTGACATTTCCACTCCCAAATATCTGAATACATTCACCTCCTCCAATCTGATATTCAATCTTTCATCACCTAATCTTTTTGTTATCCTCATAACCTTACACTTTCCTGTATTCACCTTTAATTTTCTTCTTTTGCACACCCTACCAAATTCATCCACCAATCTCTGCAACTTCTCTTCAGAATCTCCCAAGAGCACAGTGTCATCAGCAAAGAGCAGCTGTGACAACTCCCACTTTGTGTGTGATTCTTTATCTTTTAACTCCACGCCTCTTGCCAAGACCCTCGCATTTACTTCTCTTACAACCCCATCTATAAATATATTAAACAACCACGGTGACATCACACATCCTTGTCTAAGGCCTACTTTTACTGGGAAAAAATTTCCCTCTTTCCTACATACTCTAACTTGAGCCTCACTATCCTCGTAAAAACTCTTCACTGCTTTCAGTAACCTACCTCCTACACCATACACTTGCAACATCTGCCACATTGCCCCCCTATCCACCCTGTCATACGCCTTTTCCAAATCCATAAATGCCACAAAGACCTCTTTAGCCTTATATTGTTAAATATTTCCACCTGTGCCCTTGCTATATTAATATGGGAAAAAAGCAGAGATAGATGGGATTATGACTTGAAGTTCTTAAGTTTCTGGTTTCTGTGTTATACAATGGTCCCTTGAGTTATGACATTAATTCATTCCAGAAACCATATCGTGCCTTAAAACAATTGCAAGTCAAACCCCAAAATACGTGGTTTTATGGTAGTCATTCCAGAAGACATATCGTACCTCAAAACAATTGCAAGTCAAACCCCAGAATATGTGATTTTATGGTACAATTCTTTCCTAAACTCTGGAGGTGCAACTTTTACTATAGCTTGAACTTTCACATTCACAGATATAACTTACAGGAGGTAGGTTACTGAAAGCAGTGAAGAGATTTTATGAGGATATTGAGGCTCAGGTTAGAGTATGTAGGAGAAAGGGAGATTATTTCCCAGTAAAAGTAGGCCTTAGACAAGGATGTGTGATGTTACCGTGGTTGTTCAATATATTTCTGGATGGGGTTGTAAGAGAAGTGAATGCGAGAGTCTTGGCAAGAGGTGTGGAGTTAAAGGATAAAGAATCAAACACAAAGTGGGAGTTGTCACAGTTGTTCTTTGCTGATGACAATGCTTTTGGGAGATTCTGAAGAGAAGTTGTAGAGGTTGGTGGATGAATTTGGTAGGTTATGTAAAAGAAGAAAATTAAAAGTGAATATAGGAAAGAGTAAGGTGATGAGTGTAACAAAAAGATTAGGTGATGAAAGATTGGATATCAGATTGGAGGGAGAGAGTATGGAGGAGGTGAATGTATTCAGATATTTAGTAGTGGACGTGTCAGCAGATGGGTCTATGAAGGATGAGGTGAATCATAGAAATGATGAGGGGAAAAGGGTGAGTGGCATGCTTACTTGTATGGGTGTGAAGCATGGGTGATGAATATTGCAACGAGGAGGAAGCTGGAGGAAGTGGAGGTGTCATGTCTGAGGGCAATGTGTGGTGTGAATATAATGCAGAGAATTCATAGTTTGGAAATTAGGAGAAGGTGTGGGATTACCAAAACTATTATTCAGAGGGCTGAGGAGGGGTTGTTGAGGTGGTTCGGACATGTAGAGAGATTTGAATAAAATAGAATGACTTTGAGAGGGTATAAATCTGTAGTGGAGGGAAGGCAGGGTAGGGGTCGGCCTAGGAAGGGTTGGAGGGAGGAGGTAAAGGAGGTTTTGTGTGCAAGGGGCGTGGAATTCCAGCAAGCATGTGTGAGCATATTTGATAGGAGTGAATGGAGACAAATGATTTTTAATACTTGACATGCTGTTGGAGTGTGAGCAAAGTAGCATTTATGAAGGGATTCAGGGAAACCGGCAGGCCGGACATGAGTCCTGGAGATAGGAAGTACAGTGTCTGCACTCTGAAGGAGGGGCGTTAATGTTGCAGTTTTGTAACTGTAGTGTAAGGCACCCCTCTGGCAAGACAGTGATGGAGTGAATGATGGAAGTTTTTCTTTTTTGGGCCACCCTGCCTTGGTGGGAATCGGCCAATGTCTTAATAAAATAAAATAACTTGCAGGTGCTACATCTCCCTTCATTTGGTTCTCTCTTATCTGCAGTAGCAACAGTCTTTCCATCTCTTTGATAATTTCTTTAACTTTTTCACTACCTTAGATTTGTCAGCCAATTTAATATCTTTTATCATGTCTATTTGCTTGATAATAGTAGAGAGGGTTGATTGTGAAAAACCATATTCATGAATTAATTTTAACTCCTGCATCATTTTTTCACAATTTCTTGTTTGATCTTCAGAGAAATTGCCTTTTTACTGGGCACTTTAAGGGCCTTGATGACTAGTAACTCAAAACATGGCATAATTAAATCAAATGCTTATCATATCTCAAATTTTTCATTTGCAACTCGAAACCAAGTTCCATTGAGATTCAGTTGTAACGCAGAATTATCGTAACTCCAGCCTATGGTAACTCAAGGGACCACTGTATTGTACATAATTATTTTGTTAATTTAGCTATAATTAGAATTTTTTCATTACATCACATCTATAAAATATATCTATTACCTCTGTCTCTAATTTTCTTATTAATACAAGCATTCATTTATTATCAGACTGCAATGGGATCTGATTTTCTTTTTTTTTTTTTATACTTAATAAATATGCCCAGAGTAATGCCACTCATCCTTAGAGTTGCAGACCCCTCAAAAAAATTGTGAAAAATAATGAAAAGTACAGTGGACCCCCGCATAACGATGGCATCACATAGCGATTATTTCGCATACCGCTTACTTTAATTGCAAAAATTTTGCCTCGCATACCGCTTAAAAACCCACTTACCGATTTTCATCCGAGACGCGTCCAATGTGCGGCCTGAGGCACGCTCACATGTTCCGCCGGTGGCATTGTTTACCAGCCAGCCTCCGCGGTAACATCCAAGCATACAATCGGAATATTTCGTATTATTACAGTGTTTTCGGTGCTTTTTCTGGAAAATAAGTGACCATGGGCCCCAAGAAAGCTTCTAGTGCCAACCCTATAGCAATAAGGATGAGAATTACAATAGAGATGAAGAAAAAGATCATTGATAAGTATGAAAGTGGAGTGCATGTCTCCGAGCTGGCCAGGTTGTATAATAAACCCCAATCAACCATCGCTACTATTGGTGGTACAGCTGCTGCTGCTGCTGCACTGTCAGCTGCTGCTGCTGCTGCACTGTCAGCTGCTGCTGCTGCTGTAGCACCGTTGTTGGTGTGGCTTATTGAGAATACCAAGAAACAATTAACCCCAGAGGATTTGCCACCCAGGATAACCCAAAAAAGTCAGTGTCATCGAAGACTGTCTAACTTATTTCCATTGGGGTCCTTAATCTTGTCTCCCAGGATGCAACCCACACAAGTCGACTAACACCCAGGTGAACAGGGAAAAATGCCTGGAACTAGTGCTCATATTGGTGAATTTAAAGCCAGCAAAGGTTGGTTTGAGAGATTTAAGAATCGTAGTGGCATACACAGTGTGATAAGGCCTGTTCTGAAAGAAAATGCCAAACAGGACCTACAGTACTCAGGAGGAAAAGGCACTCCCAGGACACAGTGTCTCATCAGTCATTGCTGCATCTTCAATAAAGGTAAGTGTCATTTATTCTTCATTTAGTAGACTAGTACATGCACAATATATACTGTGCATGTACTACTCTACTATTGTGCATGTATCCTTCTCTTTGTGTGTGGGAAAATGTATATTTCATGTGGTAAAATTTTTTTTTTCATACTTTTGGGTGTCTTGCACGGATTAATTTTATTTCCATTATTTCTTATGGGGAAAATTCATTCACATAACGATTATTTCGCATAACAATTACCCCTCTTGCACGGATTAAAATCGTTAACCGGGGGTCCACTGTATTGAAAGACTTATTCAGGCTATCATCAACACCATGTTATTGTTGGGTTGAAGTTTGTAATGACTCAAAGTCATAAACCAACCGAATCTTCGGGCTGGTTTCACTCGCTAAAACTTGCCACCTTTGTCTGGTCTACTGCATACGGTACCTAACTGCTGTGAGATTTGATAACAAGAATGTTTTTATAAATTTATTTGTTCAATTCTTGTTAACTTTTTTTAAAAAATCTCCAATTCAAGTGTGATTCACTAAAATCTATCACTGTACTGTAAGTAATGGCACAGGTACCTCTTAATTTATATATACTACTATTATTTTTAATGCAATATTTTAAAAAAAGATCCATAATAGATACTATTAATTAATGTCAAATTTGGTACAGTAGAGAATAACTAAATATATATGGTCTTATTACTTTTCCTTTTATATCCATGGGGAAGTGGAATAAGAATCTTTCCTCAGTAAGCCATGCGTGTTGTAAAAGTCAACTAAAATGCCGGGAACAATGGGCTAGTAACCCCTTTTCCTGTAAAGATCACTAAAAAGAATAAGAAGAAGAAAATTGTCAAAGTGGGAAGTCTGAATGTTCGTGGATGTTGTGCAAATGATAAGAAAGAGATGATTGTGGATGTTATGAATGAGAAGAAACTGGATGTCCTGGCTTTAAGTGAAACAAAGCTGAAGGGGGTGGGAGAGTTTCAATGGAGAGGAATAAATGGGATTAGGTCAGGGGTTTCAAATAGAGTTAGAGCTAAAGAAGGAGTAGCAATAATGTTGAAGGATAAGCTATGGCAGGAAAAGAGGGACTACAAATGTATAAATTCAAGGATTATGTGGAGTAAAATAAAGATTGGATGTGAAAAGTGGGTTATAGTGTGTATGCACCTGGAGAAGAGAGAAGTGTAGAGGAGAGAGAGAGATTCTGGGAAATGTTGAGTGAATGCGTGGGGAGTTTTGAATCAAGTGTGAGAGTAATGGTGGTTGGGGATTTCAATGCTAAAGTGGGTAAAAATGTTATGGAGGGAGTAGTAGGTAAATTTGGGGTGCCAGGGGTAAATGTAAATGGGGAGCCTTTAATTGAGCTATGTGTAGAAAGAAATTTGGTAATAAGTAATACATATTTTATGAAAAAGAGGATAAATAAATATGCAAGGTATGATGTAGCACGTAATGAAAGTAGTTTGTTAGATTATGTATTGGTGGATAAAAGGTTGATGGGTAGGCTCCAGGATGTACATGTTTATAGAGGGCCAACTGATATATCGGATCATTATTTAGTTGTAGCTACAGTTAGAGTAAGAGGTAGATGGGAAAAGAGGAAGGTGGCAACAACAAGTAAGAGGGAGGTGAAAGTGTATAAACTAAGGGAGGAGGAAGTTCGGGTGAGATATAAGCGACTATTGGCAGAAAGGTGGGCTAGTGCAAAGATGAGTAGTGGGGGGGTTGAAGAGGGTTGGAATAGTTTTAAAAATGCAGTATTAGAATGTGGGGCAGAAGTTTGTGGTTATAGGAGGGTAGGGGCAGGAGGAAAGAGGAGTGACTGGTGGAATGATGAAGTAAAGGGTGTGATAAAAGAGAAAAAGGTAGCTTACGAGAGGTTTTTACAAAGCAGAAGTGTTATAAGAAGAGCAGAGTATATGGAGAGTAAAAGAAAGGTGAAGAGAGTGGTGAGAGAGTGCAAAAGGAGAGCAGATGATAGAGTGGGAGAGGCACTGTCAAGAAATTTTAATGAAAATAAGAAAAAATTTTGGAGTGAGTTAAACAAGTTAAGAAAGCCTAGGGAAAGTATGGATTTGTCAGTTAAAAACAGAGTAGGGGAATTAGTAGATGGGGAAAGGGAGGTATTAGGTAGATGGCGAGAATATTTTGAGGAACTTTTAAATGTTGAGGAAGAAAGGGAGGCAGTAATTTCATGCACTGGCCAGGGAGGTATACCATCTTTTAGGAGTGAAGAAGAGCAGAATGTAAGTGTGGTGGAGGTACGTGAGGCATTACGTAGAATGAAAGGGGGTAAAGCAGCTGGAACTGATGGGATCATGACAGAAATGTTAAAAGCAGGGGGGGATATAGTGTTGGAGTGGTTGGTACTGTTTAATAAATGTATGAAAGAGGGGAAGGTACCTAGGGATTGGCGGAGAGCATGTATAGTCCCTTTATATAAAGGGAAAGGGGGACAAAAGAGATTGTAAAAATTATAGAGGAATAAGTTTACTGAGTATACCAGGAAAAGTATAGGGTAGGGTTATAATTGAAAGAATTAGAGGTAAGACAGAATGTAGGATTGCGGATGAGCAGGGAGGCTTCAGAGTGGGTAGGGGATGTGTAGATCAAGTGTTTACATTGAAGCATATATGTGAACAGTATTTAGATAAAGGTAGGGAAGTTTTTATTGCATTTATGGATTTAGAAAAGGCATGTGATAGAGTGGATAGAGGAGCAATGTGGCAGATGTTGCAAGTATATGGAATAGGTGGTAAGTTACTAAATGCTGTTAAGAGTTTTTATGAGGATAGTGAGGCTCAGGTTAGGGTGTGTAGAAGAGAGGGAAAATACTTCCCGGTAAAAGTAGGTCTTAGACAGGGATGTGTAATGTCGCCATGGTTGTTTAATATATTTATAGATGGGGTTGTAAAAGAAGTAAATGCTAGGGTGTTCAGGAGAGGGGTGGGGTTAAATTATGGGGAATCAAATTCAAAATGGGAATTGACACAGTTACTTTTTCCTGATGATACTGTGCTTATGGGAGATTCTAAAGAAAAATTGCAAAGGTTAGTGAATGAGTTTGAGAATGTGTGTAAAGGTAGAAAGTTGAAAATGAACACAGAAAAGAGTAAGGTGATGAGGGTATCAAATGATTTAGATAAAGAAAAATTGGATATCAAATTGGGGAGGAGGAGTATGGAAGAAGTGAATGTTTTTAGATACTTGGGAGTTGACATGTCGGCGGATGGATTTATGAAGGATGAGGTTAATCATAGAGTTGATGAGGGAAAAAAGGTGAGTGGTGCGTTGAGGTATATGTGGAGTCAAAAAACGTTATCTATGGAGGCAAAGAAGGGAATGTATGAAAGTATAGTAGTACCAACACTCTTATATGGATGTGAAGCTTGGGTGGTAAATGCTGCAGTGAGGAGATGGTTGGAGGCAGTGGAGATGTCCTGTCTAAGGGCAATGTGTGGTGTAAATATTATGCAGAAAATTCGGAGTGTGGAAATTAGGAGAAGGTGTGGAGTTAATAAAAGCATTAGTCAGAGGGCAGAAGAGGGGTTGTTGAGGTGGTTTGGTCATTTAGAGAGAATGGATCAAAGTAGAATGACATGGAAAGCATATAAATCTATAGGGGAAGGAAGGAGGGGTAGGGGTCGTCCTCGAAAGGGTTGGAGGGGGTAAAGGAGATTTTGTGGGCGAGGGGCTTGGACTTCCAGCAAGCGTGCATGAGCGTGTTAGATAGGAGTGAATGGAGACGAATGATACTTGGGACCTGACGATCTTTTGGGGTGTGAGCAGGGTAATATTTAGTGAAGGGATTCAGGGAAACCGGTTATTTTCATATAGTCGGACTTGAGTCCTGGAAATGGGAAGTACAATGCCTGCAGTTTAAAGGAGGGGTTTGGGATATTGGCAGTTTGGAGGGATATGTTGTGTATCTTTATACGTATATGCTTCTAAACTGTTGTATTCTGAGCACCTCTGCAAAAACAGTGATAATGTGTGAGTGTGGTGAAAGTGTTGAATGATGATGAAAGTATTTTCTTTTGGGGGATTTTCTTTCTTTTTTGGGTCGCCCTGCCTCGGTGGGAGACGGCCGACTTGTTGAAAAAAGAAAAAAAAAATATTGCTTATGCATACTTAAAGACAGCTCTGTAAAACTTTGGTAACAATTTCTTCATATTTTAATCCTGACTATGCAAAAGATATGAAAACACTATGCATTGGCTGCTCTGCAGGAAACAACTAATAGTATTATACAGTTAGACCTATGATTTCCTTGGTGATAAAGAATTTATATGCTGTACTGTATGAATATTATCACCAGTTTCTCAGAGGATATGAAAACTGCATATGTTGACCTCTGATAAAGACGAAACATAATTCACTCCTATATGTAAGGATGACTCAAAGTACACCTCTTACTTAGGCTTGAGATTATGCTAAAATCTGGCCCAGGTTGCCTTGAGGTTGATAATATACAGTAGGTTGGTTAATAGGTTAAACCATACCTGCATTGTTGGATAATTTTTATGTTTCTAATCTTAGGTCTTCTGCATACTCAGATTTCTCTTGCAATTAATTTTACAGTAACTTATTGTGGGAATTCTGCCAAATCAAATACAATGATTGATTTTGTTGGACCTTAGAATTTATATCTCAGATAGCTAATTGTTGGATAATAGATGAATAACAACAGTATATATCTGACATTTCATTTTAATAATAAACACATGTAATCTTACTGACAGGATTATCGAGGTGCATTAGCATTTTACAAAAAAGCTTTGAGAACAAATCCTAACTGTCCAGCTGCAGTTCGTCTAGGAATGGGCCATTGTTTCATGAAGCTTGGGAACCAGGATAAGGCTCGCTTAGCATTTGAACGGGCTTTAGAGTTGGATGGAATGTGTGTTGGAGCCTTAGTTGGCCTGGCAGTGTTGGAACTTAACGAGAAGAAGCCAGAAAATATTCGCCGGGGAGTTCAGATGCTTTCAAAGGCATACAATATTGATTCAACTAACCCAATGGTGTTAAATCACCTGGGTAATCACTTCTTCTTTAAACAGGTATGAAAGGTTAATTGTGCATTTTATTTCCTAATATAGTGGAACCTCGGTATGCGACCTTAATTCATTCCAGAAGGCTGTTTGAGTGCTGCTCCATTCGAGCATCAAACAAGTTCTTCCCAATCAATTTTCCGTTTGGTTGGCTGTTATCACTAATTGTCATAGGCCCCATGGTGACTTATTTATACAAATAATAGAAAAAAACACCAAAAAATGCGAAGAAACAGGAAATACGTAGTTTACAACGAAGTTCTGGCAGGTCGTATTTGTTTGGTCGAGTGATGAACTTTGTTCGAGTAGGGAACTGGTTGTATACCGAGGTTCCACTGTATATCTACTAAATTAGAAAAATGTTTCATAGGAATAAATATGATATAATGTGTGTGTTTGCTACATACAGTATTATATTTCCATTTATATAAAGAAATAATTTTTTATTTCATGGTTTCTGTGCTTGTCATTTTCAGGACTTCCAAAAAGTTCAACATCTGGGTCTACATGCATTTCACAACACTGAAAATGAATCTATGCGTGCTGAGTCTTGTTATCAGATGGCTCGAGCTTTTCATGTGCAAGAAGATTACTCACAAGCGTTCCAGTATTACTATCAGGCTACCCAATATGCTGCTCCAAATTTTGTTCTTCCTCACTATGGTCTGGGCCAGATGTATATCAACAGAGGTGACACAGAGAATGTAAGATTACCATAAATAATACTTTTTACTAACTGGTGTACTGGTCTTTTAAGTAGTCTTGTGTTGATTTTGAATAGTTATAGTACTGCCATTTTATTTGAGCATTTTGAACAGTGCAACACCTAGTAACATTTTATAAAGGTTTTACGAGATAAAGGAACACACTCTGTATAATAAAGTAATAATACCTACTATTCAAGGAAGGTTCCTTGATGCTAGTGAGGGGGCTCTTCATCTAAAGAATCGAACCTGCCTTCCCTTCCTTGGATTGTTATTGAATGCTGTCCATTTTCCCAGGCACTGTATGACCTCTAAGAGGTTTAGTGGTTCCCCATGAATGTAATAAGTAGCAGTAGTGTTAACTATATAGGATGCTAGATTTTAGCCTTGTTCATACTTTGGTTTGAAAAATTTAACTTTTGTGAATAAATACTTACGTAAATAAATAATTTATTGGTTTTCAGGCAGCACAATGTTTTGAAAAAGTATTAAAGGCACAGCCAGGCAATTATGAGACAATGAAGATCCTGGGCTCCTTATATGCCAGTTCCACATCTCAGAGTAAGCGAGACTTAGCCAAACAGCATCTTAAAAAGGTAAGCAGTTGTATAATATTGGGCCTGAAGGTCTTTTGCAATTTCTGTATTATGTTTACTTCATGATTCTCTTCTAATCTTTTTGTATTGTCAGTAAAACCTGGTAACCTATCACCCTAATACAAGCTAGCCATTGTATCACATGAATGTTGTATTTATTGTGGCAATCTACTGATTAATGTTACTTCAGATGTGTAATATGTTAAGAGATATATGCATTTACTTGAGTTTTGAAAGTGGGAAATGCAGTGCATGCACTCTAAAAGTTGGGTAGGTATTTTGCAGTTTTGTGGGTTATTGGAGTTGTAGTATCTGTATTCTGGAAAGAGTTATAGAACAAGTGATAGTTAATGTACTCTCTGCTTTTGAGTTACCCCTCCCTGGGGAAAAGAGCGACTGATGTTAAAATAATCATAAATATTGATATGGATTTTTTTTTTCAGGTGACAGAACAATATAGTGAAGATGTGGAGGCGTGGATTGAACTAGCACAGATCTTAGAGGGCAGTGACCTTCAAGGTTCCCTCTCTGCTTATCACAAAGCTACTAAGCTCTTGCAGGACCTTGTACAAATGGACATTCCTCCTGAGATCCTTAACAACATAGCTGCATTGCATTTTAGGTGAGTGGCATAAGCCTCAATTTAATTTGTTCCCATCAGGTTAATATGAATCTGTATTGCATTTTTAGTTAACAATATAATTATTAGGTGCAGTGGAACTGCGGTTTTCGTTTTTAGTTTGTTCCAGAGAGAGTGACGAAAACCAAATTCGACAAAAACTAAAGCAATATTTCCCATAAGAAATAATGTAAATCCAATTAATCCATTCCAGACACCCAAAAATATTAACACTAATTTTAAAGGATAAATGAACATTTAAATCAGTTTTACCTATATTGAGGACTCTTGTTGGTGTTTGGAAGATGGTGAGGAGGGGAGAGGGAGGAGAGGTTATCTCTACCACCATCACTACTAGCCTCTACCATAATCACTACCACCCTCTACCACCATCAGAACCACTACCACCCTCGACCACAATGACTACCACCCTCTGCCACCATCAGAACCAGTACCACCCTCGACCACCATCACTACCACCCTCTGCCACAGTCACTACCACCATCACAACCACTACCACCCTCTACCACCATTGAATTCTATTGTGTTTCTTGCCTTCTTTATCAAAGGGCTGGCACTTGGAACTTTCTTTTACCCCATGGTGGCTTATTGAGCAGTCGCACTCAGTGAGCAAGTACACAAAACATATTATTACGAAATGTTTCGATTGAATGGGTAGGGTAATGTTCACTCAACGAGAAACAAAGCCAGACTGACTCAGAATGCGTGCGTGGGATGCTTTGTGTGGGCGCCAGCAGACGGACACGTTCAGTACGGTGGACGAAAGCTGGGACAATATTTTGACGAAAAATTCATCGAAAACCGAATTCAGTGAAAACCAGGGCAAACGAAAACCAAGGTTTCACTGTACTTTTATGCATACTGTATTTTTTTCTTCATGAAATTATGATGCAAATTTTTATTAATCCACAATTAACCCTTTGACTGTTTACGCCTTATAAATACGTCTAACGCACCACTGTTTCTGACGTATATATACTCAATAATTCTAGCGGCTTCAAATCAAGCGGGAGAAAGCTGGTAGGCCCACATGTGAGAGAATGGGTCTGTGTGGTCACTGTGCACCACATAAAAAAAATCCTGCAGCATACAGTGCGTAATGAGAAAAAAAAACTGATCGTTTTTTTGGATTAAAGCGCCGACTTTGAGGTGTATTTTCGTATAGTATTTATCGTTGTATTCGCGTTTTCATGGTCTTAGGTGATAAAATGGAAATCATATTACAGAAATAGAGATGATTTTCATTACTTTGACGATGAAAACGACCTTGAAACTGAGCTCAAAGTAGCAGAAATGTGAGATTTTTACCAATGTTCAGGAGTAAACAAATCACACCACACATCCAATACACGTCAACAGGGGAGTCTGATATTCTTTCACTAGTGCGCTGATATTATTTATACCATTTTTACAATAATGCAGTAGTCTGCATAACAGTAAATTTTGTATTTTTTTGTATGAATAAAAAATCAAAATAGAAAGCAATAATAATATAAGAGGGGCCTAGAGATGTGACTAATGAACAGAGTATATGTTATTTTAGTGCCAAGAATGTCTACCTTGTTTATTCTGGACCCTATTTTGAAATTGGCATCTTTTTTATTTTGCTTGAAATTGGCCAAATTGCCAATTTCTGACCACTGTATTGGGTAGTTCAAATTAGTAAATGGGCGGTTTTTTGTACTCAGCTGATAGATAAAATGGAGTTCTAAAGAAATAGCCGAGTTTGGTCAACTGGAACAACGGAATTGGCTGAAAACAGGGCTCAAAATCGGCGAAATTGCCAATACGCATGTGTCGCCAAGACCGCTAACTTCGCGGGAGCGTAATTCTGTGAGTTTTCGACCAAATTTCGAACTTTTGGTGTCATTACCATCGGGAAAAGATTCTCTATCATTTCATAAGAAAAAATAACTTTTTTTTTTCAAAAATTTATCGACATAGAATGACAGTTTCAGAAAGGGGCCTGCGACAGTCAAAGGGTTAATAAACAAGATGAAAAATAGAGTGGATATTTGGAACTGCTTTATATGTCAGTGTTGCAAGTTTATAGTGCAATTTTTAGTACAGCTACATGTAGCTGCTTGAATTGGAATTATTTTTTCTCAACATGAGCACATGCCTATGCAAGGAAAAATTCTTGGGAGTGGAACATGGGCAGTGATATACAGTACTGGATGTATTTTCATTTACTGCCTTCTCAATATTAGCCCAGTTTAAGTAGAACTAGGTGAAAGAATTAATTATGTAAGAAACAAGAGTTGGGAGCAGTGTTGGTAGATTGGGTATAAGGATTTAATTTTGTTAATGTCTCTTCTTGAAGCTTGTATATTTTCACAATACTGTATATCACTGTAGGACTTTGTTTCCATATTAATTTAGTTATTTAACCCTTTGATGGTCAGAGAATTAAAAGAAAATTGTATTTCTTATGAAATGATAAAGAATCTTTTTCTGAAGGTAGTGAAACCAAAAGTACAAAATTTAATGGAAAACTTATGAAATTACACTCCTGCAAACTTGACAGTTTTGGCGATATTTATGCATCAGCAATTTTGCCCAATTTGAGCCCTATTTTCAGCCAATTCCATTGTTCTGGTGAAAAAAACTGATAGCTATTTTGCTAGTATTCCTTCTATTCTAATGAGTGAATACAAGAAACCACCCATTTACCTCTTTCACCTACCCAATAAAGTGATCAGAAATTGGTAATTTGGACAATTTCACACAAAACAAAAATTTTTGGCAGTTTAAAAATAGGGTCCAGAATAAACACTGTAGACATATCTGCCACTTAAAAACATTTCCTCTGTTTATTAGTTACATCCCCAGGCATCTCTTATATTACGCTTGCTTTCCATTTTTTATTTTTATTCACACAAAAAAGTAGAAGATTTACTGCTATGTTGACTACTGCATTATTGTAATAATTGTATAAATAATGTCAGCGCATTTATGAACATGTTTTAGACTGACCAGTTGGACCCATATTGGACGAGTGACATAATTTGTGTACTCTGGAAAATCGGCAAAAATCGAACATTTCTGCTAATTTGAGCTCAATTTCAAGCTACTTTCAGCCCTGAAATCAATCAAAATCATTTCTATTTTTGTAATATATCTTCCATTCTATCAAACGAGATCAAGAAACTGAGAATACAACCATAAAAGCCATACGAAAAGTGCTCCCCCCCCCCCCAAAGTCGCTGTTTTAAACCAAAAACAGGGTTGTAGTTTAATTTTTTTTTTCCATTATGCACTGTGTGCTGCAGGATGTTTTTGTATGGTGCACACTGCATAGACCCATGCTCTCATGTCGAGGCCCAAATTTACAGCTCACGGCTTATCTGAGAGAGCTGAGCTCATCACATAAAACAGTGGGACCAACCCAGGCTTCAAAGCCATAGTACAATGGTGCCCCTCCTGAAAAGGTTATTTAGAGCATGTGTTAATTAACTCTTAACTGTCCAAACGTAGATATATGTTCACTCGCATACTGCTTCAAACATACATTTACGTTTTATTTTACATTTGAAGGCATGTAAAATAAAACGTAGATGTACGTTTGGAGTGCTACACAAGTGAACGTAAATCTATGTTTGGACAATTTAAGGGTTAAATATGAAAGGGATTAGATAAAAGAGGTAAGCTATAGATCATGCAGTGTATGTAAATATTAGCAGTAACTTTCCACAGATGTTAGAGATGAGGTCAATGTTTTGAGTGTACTCTTTCTTCTTTTACAGCTGTAGTACTGTTCATGTAACTGTGTGTGCTTACTAGTTACATACGAACAACATGTATATAACCAGCTGACTTTTGTTAAGGCTTTGTGTATTTAAGAACCTTATGTAATGATGACTGGGTCTTTGGCCTTATCCCAGATGTATACCAATGTTAGCTATGGAATGATTCTATTTTAAAGAAGAGTTTCACATCATGTTTTTGTTTCACAGACTTGGCAATTATGAAGAGGCTCACAAACACTTCAAGGGGGCTTGGGACCGTTGTGAAGCTGAGAAAGAACAAGACCCCCAGTACTACTCGTCCATCTCTGTTACCATCAAGTATAACTCTGCTCGGTTGCACGAGATGTTTTGTCAGTATGATAAGGCAGAGAAGCTGTACAAAGAAATCCTCCAAGATCATCCCAATTATGTGGACTGTAAGCTATATTTTAAACTAAAAGGACATAAGTGCAACTAATGTGACATTTTATTGTGGCAATGTTTCGCTCTCCAGGAGCTTTGTCAAACCGGCTTGACAAAGCTCCTGGAGAGCAAAACGTTGCCACAATAAAATGTCACATTAGTTGCACTTGTGTCCTTTTACTTTACATATTGTTGGTAATTGTACCAACATATATATAAGCTATATTTTGTTTGAAATTGTGACCTGAGGATATTAAAGGAAATTTATTCACAATGTCTCATTGGTAATGTATTTAAATTACAATATTGTTTTGAGTAAATGCACTTAACCTTATGTGTTTGGATCTTAGCACTACCAGAATTTGGTTATTCACTTTATTTATTATTATGACTTAAGTTTTATTACTGAACATTTTCACTTTATGGTTTTGTGTGCCTCCACAATGAAGCAGTCAGTGTGCCATATGGTGAAATAATTTTTTCATCTTATATACAATTTAGTACAAGATTTTATAATACACATTCATATTGATGATTTTTCTATTGTGCAGAATTGAGGTATAGCAGCTGGCCTCAGTCAGCCTATGCAGCATGGTTATGCAATATTTTCTCCAATTTTACATTATTCATTAATTAAAAGTACTTCTTGTAGTGTTTTAATGTGTAAAGGCAACTGATGTGTATCATTTTTTTTTAACACACCGGCCATTTCCCACCAAGGCAGGGTGACCCGAAAAAGAAGAAACACTTTGATCATCATTCACTCCATCACTGTCTTGTCAGAGGTACACCTACACTACAGTTAAAAAACTGCAATATGAACACCCTTCAGAGTGCAGGCACTGTAGTCCCAACCTCTAGGACTCAAGTCTGGCTTGCTGGTCTTCCTGAATCCTTTGATAAATGTTACCTTGCTCACACTCCAACAGCACATCAAGTCATAAAAACCATTCGTCTCCACTTGCTCATGTCTAACATGCTCACGCATGCTTGCTGGAAGTCCAGGACCCTCGCACACAAAACCTCCTTTACCCCGTCCCTCCAACCTTTCTTAGGCCTATGGATTTTCTTGAAAGTATTCACACCACACACTGCCCTCAGACACGACATCTACACTGCCTTCAGCCTTCTCCTTGTTGCAACATTTACTGCTTCACACCCATATAAGAGGGTTGGTATAACTACTCTCTCATACATTACTCCTTTTTGCTTCCATGGATATCTCCTCAGTACACCACTCACCTTTTTCCCCTCATCAGTTCTATGATTCACCTCGTCTTTCATAGACCCATCTGCTAAGAAGTTCACTCCCAAATATCTGAATACATTCACTTCTTCCATACTCCCTCCCTCCAATCTGATATCCAGTCTTTCATTACCTAAATTTCTTGTTATCCTCATCACCTTACTCTTTCTTATGTTCATTTTTAATTTCCTTCCTCACTTTTAATATTCCAAACTCGGTCACCAAACTGCAACGTCTCTTCAGAATCTCCCAAAAGCACAGTGTCATCAGCAAAAAGCAACTGTGACAACTCCCACTTTGTTAGATTCTTTATCTTTTAATCCCACACTTCTTGCCAACACCTGAGCATTCACTTCTCTTACAACCCTGTCTCTACAGTGGACCCCCGCGAATTTGCAGTTCCAAATTCGTGGCTTCAGAAATTCGCGGATTTTTCCTTAGAACCCAACTAATAATGGTTTATGGAAATTCCCACAAATTCATGGAATTGTTTTTGGCTTTTTTCATAGCATTATATAATTTTTTATGCATTTTAACACTAAATATTAAGAAAAATATAATTTAATAATTTTGTAACATAAATCTTCCTTCAACACACCGGCTGTATCCCACTGAGGCGGGGTGGCCCAAAAGGAAAAACGAAAGTTTCTACTTTTACATTTAGTAATATATACAGGAGATGGGGTTACTAGGCCTTTCTCCTGGCATTTTAGTTGCCTCTTAAAACACGCATGGCTTGCGGAGGAAGAATTCTGTTCCAGTTCCCCATGGAGATAAGAGGAAATAAACAAGAACAGGAACTAGAAAGAAAATAGAAAACCCAGAGGGGTGTGTATATGCTTGTACATGTATGTGTAGTGTGACCTAAGTGTAAGTAGAAGTAGCAAGACGTACCTGAAATCTTGCATGTTTAAGAGACAGAGAAAAGACACCAGCAATCCTACCATCATGTAAAACAATTACAGGATTCCATTTTACACTCGCTTGGCAGGACGGTAGTACCTCCCTGGGCGGTTGCTGTCTACCAACCTACTACCTATACTAAATTGAATTTTTTTTTTTTTTTTTTTTCAACAAGTCGGTCGTCTCCCACCGAGGCAGGGTGACCCAAAAAAAAAGAAAAGAAAGAAAATCCCCAAAAAGAAAATACTTTCATCATCATTCAACACTTTCACCACACTCACACATTATCACTGCTTTTGCAGAGGTGCTCAGAATATAAGTTTAGAAGCATATACGTATAGAGATACACAACATATCCCTCCAAACTGCCAATATCCCAAACCCCTCCTTTAAAGTGCAGGCATTGTACTTCCCATTTCCAGGACTCAAGTCCGACTATATGAAAATAACCGGTTTCCCTGAATCCCTTCACTAAATATTACCCTGCTCACACTCCAACAGATCGTCAGGTCCCAAGTATCATTCGTCTCCATTCACTCCTATCTAACATGCTCATGCACGCTTGCTGGAAGTCCAAGCCCCTCACCCACAAAACTTCCTTTACCCCCTCTTTCCAACCCTTTCGAGGACGACCCCTACCCCTCTTTCCTTCCCCTATAGATTTATATGCTTTCCATGTCATTCTACTTTGATCCATTCTCTCTAAATGACCAAACCACCTCAACAACCCCTCTTCTGCCCTCTGACTAATGCTTTTATTAACTCCACACCTTCTCCTAATTTCCACACTCCGAATTTTCTGCATAATATTTACACCACACATTGCCCTTAGACAGGACATCTCCACTGCCTCCAACCGTCTCCTCGCTGCTGCATTTACCACCCAAGCTTCACATCCATATAAGAGTGTTGGTACTACTATACTTTCATACATTCCCTTCTTTGCCTCCATAGATAACGTTTTTTGACTCCACATATACCTCAACGCACCACTCACCTTTTTTCCCTCATCAATTCTATGATTAACCTCATCCTTCATAAATCCATCTGCCGACACGTCAACTCCCAAGTATCTGAAAACATTCACTTCTTCCATACTCCTCCTCCCCAATTTGATATCCAATTTTTCTTTATCTAAATCATTTGATACCCTCATCACCTTACTCTTTTCTATGTTCACTTTCAACTTTCTACCTTTACACACATTCTCAAACTCATCCACTAACCTTTGCAATTTTTCTTTAGAATCTCCCATAAGCACAGTATCATCAGCAAAAAGTAACTGTGTCAATTCCCATTTTAAATTTGATTCCCCATAATTTAATCCCACCCCTCTCCCGAACACTCTAGCATTTACTTCTTTAACAACCCCATCTATAAATATATTAAACAACCATGGTGACATTACACATCCCTGTCTAAGACCTACTTTTACCGGGAAGTATTCTCCCTCTCTTCTACACACCCTAACCTGAGCCTCACTATCCTCATAAAAACTCTTTACAGCATTTAATAACTTACCACCTATTCCATATACTTGCAACATCTGCCACATTGCTCCTCTATCCACTCTATCATATGCCTTTTCTAAATCCATAAATGCAATAAAAACTTCCCTACCTTTATCTAAATACTGTTCACATATATGCTTCAATGTAAACACTTGATCTACACATCCCCTACCCACTCTGAAACCTCCTTGCTCGTCCGCAATTCTACATTCTGTCTTACCTCTAATTCTTTCAATTATAACCCTACCGTATACTTTTCTTGGTATACTCAGTAAACTTATTCCTCTATAATTTTTACAATCTCTTTTGTCCCCTTTCCCTTTATATAAAGGGACTATACATGCTCTCTGCCAATCCCTAGGTACCTTCCCCTCTTTCATACATTTATTAAACAAAAGTACCAACCACTCCAACACTATATCCCCCCATGCTTTTAACATTTCTGTCATGATCCCATCAGTTCCAGCTGCTTTACCCCCTTTCATTCTACGTAATGCCTCACGTACCTCCACCACACTTACATTCTGCTCTTCTTCACTCCTAAAAAATGGTATACCTCCCTGGCCAGTGCATGAAATTACCGCCTCCCTTTCTTCCTTAACATTTAAAAGTTCCTCAAAATATTCTCGCCATCTACCTAAATTGAATTATTACCATATATTATTACCATATATATATGCTTCTAAACTGTTGTATTCTGAGCACCTCTGCAAAAACAGTGATTATGTGTGAGTGTAGTGAAAGTGTTGAATGATGATGAAAGCATTTTCTTTTTGGGGATTTTCTTTCTTTTTTGGGTCACCCTGCCTCGGTGGGAGACGGCCGACTTGTTGAAAAAAAAAAGAAAAAATTTACCATATGTAAACCAAAGAAAATGGGGTTGCATGAATTACAGTACATATGGGGGTAACATCGGCATTTTACATTCTGCAGGAGATATAGCAGTACAGTACTGTATATGGGTTTATCTTTACATTTTTTTTTTAAGGGTGATGTATGAAGCTGAGTTCGAAAATAAATTAAAGTGTTTGGGGGCATATTTTGGGTTTAAACTATAAAAATAGGCATTTATAGGCATTTTTTAACCACATCCAGAATTATCGTTTTTTTTTTCAAATTCGTGGGTGGTCTTGGAACGTAACTCCAGCGAATTTGGGGGGAATACTGTATACACATAGAACAACCATGGTGACATCACACATCCCTGTCTAAGGCCTACTTTTACTGGGAAATGGTCTCCCTCTCTCTCAAATACTCTAATCTGAGCCTCACTATCCTGAAAAACTCTTCACTGCTTTCGGTAACCTACTTCCTATTCCATGTAGCTGCATCATCTGCCACATTGCCCCCTCTCCATAAATGCAACAAAAACCTCTTTACCCTTATCTAAATACTGTTCACTTGTATGTTTCTCTGTAAACAATTAGTCTACACAGCCTCCTTGTTCATCTGCGATCCTGCTCTCCATCTTATTCTTAATTCTTTCTGTAATAACTCCCATACACTTTACCAGGTATACTCAACAGGCTAACAAGTCGGCCATCTCCCACCGAGGCAGGGTGGCCCAAAAAGAAAAAAAATCCCCAAAAAGAAAATACTTTCATCATCATTCAACACTTTCACTTCACTCACACATAATCACTGTTTCTGCAGAGGTGCTCAGAAAACAACAGTTTAGAAGCATATACGTATAAAGACACGCAACATATCCCTCCAAACTGCCAATATCCCGAACCCCTCCTTTAGAGTGCAGGCATTGTGCTTCCCATTTCCAGGACTCAAGTCCGGCTATATAAAAATAACCGGTTTCCCTGAATCCTTTCACTAAATATTACCTTGCTTACACTCCCACAGATCGTCAGGTCCCAAATACCATTTGTCTCCATTCACTCCTATCGAACACGCTTACGCACACCTGATGGAAGTCCAAGCCCCTCGCCCACGAAACCTCCCTTACTCCTTCCTTCCAACCTTTTTGAGGATGACCCCTATCCCACCTTCCTTCCCCTACAGATTTATACGCTCTCCATGTCATTCTACTTTGATCCATTCTCTCTAAATGACCCAACCACCTCAACAAACCCTCTTCAGCCCTCTGACTAATACTTTTATTAGCTCCACACCTTCTCCTAATTTCCACACTCCAAATTTTCTGCATAATATTTACACCACACATTGCCCTTAGACAGGACATCTCCACTGCCTCCAACCGCCTCACTGCTGCATTCACAACCCAAGCTTCACACCCATATAAGAGTGTTGGTACTACTATACTTTCATACATTCCCTTCTTTGCCTCCATAGATAACTTTGTTTGTCTCCACATATACCTCTATGCACTACTCACCTTTTTTTTTCCTCATCAGTTCTATGATTAACCTCATCCTTCATAAATCCATCCACACACGCTAACTCCCAAGTATCTGAAAACATTCACTTCTTCCATACTCCTCCTCCCCAATTTGATATCCAATTTTTCTTTATCTAAATAATTTGATACCCTCATCACCTTACTCTTTTCTATGTTCACTTTCAACTTTCTACCTTTACACACACTCCCAAACTCGTCCACTAACCTTTGCAATTATAGGTAGTAGGTTGATAGACAGCAACCACCCAGGAAGGTACTACCGTCCTGCCAAGCGAGTGTGAAACGAAAGCCTGTAATTGTTTTACTTGATGGTAGGATTGCTGGTGTCTTTTGTCTGTCTCATAAATATGCAAGATTACAGGTACGTCTTGCTACTTCTACTTACACTTAGGTCACACTACACATACATCTACATGTTTATTTATACATGCTCATCTGAGTTTTTTTTTTTGTTTTATCTTAATAGTTCTTGGTCTTATTACTTTTCCTTTTATATCCATGGGGAAGTGGAATAAAAATCTTTCCTCTGTAAGCCATGCATGTTGTAAAAGTCAACTAAAATGCCGGGAACAATGGGCTAGTAACTCATTTTTCTGTAAAAATTACTAAAAAGAATAAGAAGGAGAAAATTGTCAAAGTGGGAAGTCTGAATGTGCGTGGATGTTGTGCAAATGATAAGAAAGAGATGATTGTGGATGTTATGAATGAGAGGAAGCTGGATGTCCTGGCTTTAAGTGAAACGAAGCTGAAGGGGGTGGGAGAGTTTCAGTGGAGAGGAATAAATGTTATTAGGTCAGGGGTTTCAAATAGAGTTAGAGCTAAAGGAGTAGCAATAATGTTGAAGGATAAGTTATGGCAGGAAAAGAGGGACTAACTGTGTTAATTCAAGGATTATGTGGAGTAAAGTAATTTTGGATGTGAAAAGTGGGTTATAGTAAGCATATATGCACTCAACAGGCTTATTCCCCTGTAATTTTTACACACTCTTTGGTCCCCCTTTGCCTTTATACAAAGAAACTATGCATTGTCTCTGCCAGTCCCTAGGTACCTTACTTTCTTCCATATATTTATTAAATAAAAGCACCAACCACTTCAAAACTGTATCCCCACCTGCTTTTAACATTTCTGTTTTTATCCCATCAGTCCCAGCTACTTTACCCTCCTTTCATTCTACCCATCTCCCCCACACTCACGACTGGCTCTTCCTCACTCCTACATGGTGTTATACCTCCTTGCCCCATACAAAATTTTGTATGAGGTTATTATTTGAACAAAAGGAAAATTCTCAGAGGATGCAGTCATCAGAGAGAAGTTGTAAGATATTCATCATCCAATCTGCTCTGTCTTATGTACAGTATTGTATTAATGGTTTAAATTTTTGTTTTGGTTTTTAATTTTTTTTTTTTGTAGGCTATCTTCGACTTGGCTGTATGGCAAGGGATCGAGGCCAAATTTACGATGCATCTGATTGGTACAAGGAAGCACTTCGAATGAATAATGAGCATCCTGATGCATGGTCTTTGATGGGTAACCTTCATCTTGCCAAGAATGAATGGGGGCCAGGACAGAAGAAATTTGAAAGAATTTTGAAGGTTTTCACTTATTATTTTTTGTCTTTTTTATTGATTTCTTTCACTTAGGTAGTTCTGTGCATAAACACCAAGATATATATTCAGTGTACAATTGAATCTCATTCTCCCATGTCCTATTTAACTGTAATTTCACTGTCTTGAACTGAGCACTTAATAGTTGAATGCATAAAAAATTATATTAATTTTATCTGTTAGATGGATTACCTAGCTGGAACTCCAAATTCAGTCTGAATTAATGCGTGAAAAGGGTTGAATTTTATTAAAAATTGCCTAGGATAGACCAGTAGGCTTACTACAGTGCTCCTTTATTCTTTGTAAAGTAATACTGTGCAGGAATTAGAGTTTATAGATATCTTTCTTCTAGGTAGTAGGTTGGTAGACAGCAACAGCCCAGGGAGGTACTACCTTCATGCCAAGTGAGTGTAAAACAAAAGCCTGTAATTGTTTTACAAGATGGTAGGGTTACTGGTGTCTTTTTTTCTGTCTTATATACATGCAAGATTTCAGGTACCACTTGCTACTTCTACTTACACTTAGGTCAGACATGCATGTTTTTTTTTTTTTTTTTTTTTTTTTTTTTTTTTTTTTTTTTTTTTTCAACAAGTCGGCTGTCTCCCACCGAGGCAGGGTGACCCAAAAAAAAAGAAAGAAAATCCCCAAAAAGAAAATACTTTCATCATCATTCAACACTTTCACCACACTCACACATTATCACTGCTTTTGCAGAGGTGCTCAGAATACAACAGTTTAGAAGCATATACGTATAGAGATACACAACATATCCCTCCAAACTACCAATATCCCAAACCCCTCCTTTAAAGTGCAGGCATTGTACTTCCCATTTCCAGGACTCAAGTCCGACTATATGAAAATAACCGGTTTCCCTGAATCCCTTCACTAAATATTACCCTGCTCACACTCCAACAGATCGTCAGGTCCCAAGTACCATTCGTCTCCATTCACTCCTATCTAACACGCTCACGCACGCTTGCTGGAAGTCCAAGCCCCTTACCCACAAAACCTCCTTTACCCCCTCTCTCCAACCCTTTCGAGGACGACCCCTACCCCGCCTTCCTTCCCCTATAGATTTATATGCTTTCCATGTCATTCTACTTTGATCCATTCTCTCTAAATGACCAAAGTGAAGAGAGTGGTGAGAGGGTGCAAAAGGAGAGCAAATGAAAGAGTGGGAGAGGCACTGTCAAGAAATTTTAATGAAAATAAGAAAAAATTTTGGAGTGAGTTAAACACATTAAGAAAGCCTAGGGAAAGTATGGATTTGTCAGTTAAAAACAGAGTAGGGGAGTTAGTAGATGGGGAGAGGGAGGTATTGGGTAGATGGCGAGAATATTTTGAGGAACTTTTAAATGTTGAGGAAGAAAGGGAGGCGGTAATTTCATGCACTGGCCAGAGAGGTATACCATCTTTTAGGAGTGAAGAAGAGCAGAATGTAAGTGTGGTGGAGGTACGTGAGGCATTACGTAGAATGAAAGGGGGGTAAAGCAGCTGGAACTGATGGGATCATGACAGAAATGTTAAAAGCAGGGGGGGATATAGTGTTGGAGTGGTTGGTACTTTTGTTTAATAAATGTATGAAAGAGGGGAAGGTACCTAGGGATTGGCAGAGAGCATGTATAGTCCCTTTATATAAAGGGAAAGGGGACAAAAGAGATTGTAAAAATTATAGAGGAATAAGTTTACTGAGTATATCAGGAAAAGTATACGGTAGGGTTATAATTGAAAGAATTAGAGATAAGATAGAATGTAGAATTGCGGATGAGCAAGGAGGCTTCAGAGTGGGTAGGGGATGTGTAGATCAAGTGTTTACATTGAAGCATATATGTGAACAGTATTTAGATAAAGGTAGGGAAGTTTTTATTGCATTTATGGATTTAGAAAAGGCATATGATAAGAGTGGATAGAGGAGCAATGTGGCAGATGTTGCAAGTATATGGAATAGGTGGTAAGTTACTAAATGCTGTAAAGAGCTTTTATGAGGATAGTGAGGCTCAGGTTAGGGTGTGTAGAAGAGAGGGAGACTACTTCCCGGTAAAAGTAGGTCTTAGACAGGGATGTGTAATGTCACCATGGTTGTTTAATATATTCATAGATGGGGTTGTAAAAGAAGTAAATGCTAGGGTGTTCGGGAGAGGGGTAAAGAGGGGGTAAAGGAGGTTTTGTGGGCAAGGGGCTTGGACTTCCAGCAAGCGTACATGAGCGTGTTAGATAGGAGTGAATGGAGACGAATGATACTTGGGACCTGACGATCTGTTGGAGTGTGAGCTGGGTAATATTTAGTGAAGGGATTCAGGGAAACCGGTTATTTTCATATAGTCAGACTTGAGTCCTGGAAATGGGAAGTACAATGCCTGCACTTTAAAGGAGGGATTTGGGATATTGGCAGTTTGGAGGGATATGTTGTGTATCTTTATACGTATATGCTTCTAAACTGTTGTATTCTGAGCACCTCTGCAAAAGCAGTGATAATGTGTGAGTGTGGTGAAAGTGTTGAATGATGATGAAAGTATTTTCTTTTTGGGGATTTTCTTTCTTTTTTGGGTCACCCTGCCTCGGTGGGAGACGACTGACTTGTTGAAAAAAAAAAAAAATAATGAGTGTTAAGTGATCTGCATAATTATAATTAATTTTTTGAGGGTAGGATCCCGTAGAGTTTTATTAAGTGTTCCAGCTGGGAATTCTGTTAAGGCACACCATCCTTGGCCCCAAAGAGTTTGTGATAATGGACTTGGACTGAATATATTTTATTTCTTAGTAATAAATATTCAGTTTATATGAAGTGTACATAAAAGATTTTATGAAATATGTCACTATTGTATGTTGCATAGTTGTGCTTTATTGTTTAATGAAATTATTTGTTGAACAATTATGTTAATAAACTTCATATTTTGGTATATTTATAAGTCTTCTGTTTTTAGTGTGTAGCTTAAGTAGGAGAATTTTAATATTTCTTTTAAGCGACATTGTGTTCATTTTTATTCTTATTTTGCAGAACCCAAGCACCACAACTGATTCCTATTCTTTGATTGCACTGGGTAATGTCTGGTTAACAACACTTCATCAGCCCAATCGTGACAAAGAGAAAGAGCGTAAACATCAAGATCGAGCTCTTGCTATGTACAAAACTGTCCTTCGAACAGATCCTAGAAGTATATGGGCTGCAAATGGCATTGGTAGGTGGACATATTTGGGATTTATAAAAAAAATTTGTTCTCTATTGAGATGGAGTGCACTAAAATAAAGCCTTATCTGTTACAGACCATCTTCATTAAAAAGATAGATTTTTTTTGTTAAGCTAACTGATTTTACATGACCATAACCTTAATAACACAGTTATTCTTTTCTAATATGTATAATCCTTGCCATGATAGATGCTTGGTTACTCAACAATATCCCTAGTAAGAATGATGCACATGTAGATTATTATTCTGAAGTGCATAAGAGGAATGTGTTGCATTTTTCTTTGGTAGGAAATCAGAATACTTTTCTTTTGTTTACAAAATCTGAATTTTGAATGATCAGAAGTGAATAAGTACTTTTTTAAAGTTTTCTTATTGCACTGTTGGTATATATGGGTGTGGTAAGAAAAACCACTTGCAAATGAAATTTGTGGCCTTTGTGAGGAAAGAAAAGATTTTTTTTTTTAAACACATTGGCCGTTTCCCACCAAGGCAGGGTGACCCAAAAACAAAGAAAAACCCAAAAAGAAACAAAAATTTCATCATCATTCAACACTTTCACCATCATTCATACATAATCACTGTCTTTCAGAGGCACTCAGATATGACAGCTTAGATGTCCCTCCAAATTGCCAATATCCCAAAACCCCTCCTTTAAAGTGTAGGAATTGCACTTTCCCTTTCCAAGACTGAAGTCCGGCTAACCAGTTTCCCTGAATCCCTTCACAAAATATTACCCTGCTCACACTCCAACAGCTCGTGAGGTCCCAAAAAATCATTCGTGTCCATTCACTCCTGTCTAACATGCTCATGCATGCTTTCTGGAAATCCTAGCCCCTTGCCTACAAAACCTCCTTTACCCCCTCCCTCCAACCTTTTTGAGAGCGACCCCTACCTTGCCTTCCTTTCCCGACAGAGTTATACTCTAAGTCATTCTACTTTGTTCCATTCTCTCTAAATGACCAAACCACCTCAACAGCCCCTTTGTAGCCTGCTGACTAATTCCACATATGCTCCTAAATTCCACATTATGAACTCTCTGCATAATATTTACACCACACATTGCCCTTAGACATGACATCTCCACTGTCTCCAGCCTCCTCCTCGCTGCAGCATTTACAACCCATGCTTCACACCCATATAAGAGTGTTGGTACCACTATACTCTTGTACATTTCCTTCTTTGCCTCCATGGATAACGTTTTTTTGTCTACACAGATACCTCAAATTATGGGGAATCAAATTCAAAATGGGAATTGACACAGTTACTTTTTGCTGATGATACTGTGCTTATGGGAGATTCTAAAGAAAAATTGCAAAGGTTAGTGGATGAGTTTGAGAATGTGTGTAAAGGTAGAAAGTTGAAAGTGAACATAGAAAAGAGTAAGGTGATGAGGGTATCAAATGATTTAGATAAAGAAAAATTGGATATCAAATTGGGGAGGAGGAGTATGGAAGAAGTGAATGTTTTCAGATACTTGGGAGTTGACGTGTCAGCGGATGGATTTATGAAGGATGAGGTGAATCATAGAATTGATGAGGGAAAAAAGGTGAGTGGTGCGTTGAGGTATATGTGGAGTCAAAAAACGTTATCTATGGAGGCAAAGAAGGGAATGTATGAAAGTATAGTAGTACCAACACTCTTATATGGATGTGAAGCTTGGGTGGTAAATGCAGCAGCGAGGAGACGGTTGGAGGCAGTGGAGATGTCCTGTCTAAGGGCAATGTGCGGTGTAAATATTATGCAGAAAATTCGGAGTGTGGAAATTAGGAGAAGGTGTGGAGTTAATAAAAGCATTAGTCAGAGGGCAGAAGAGGGGTTGTTGAGGTGGTTTGGTCATTTAGAGAGAATGAATCAAAGTAGAATGACATGGAAAGCATATAAATCTATAGGGGAAGGAAAGAGGGGTAGGGGTCGTCCTCGAAAGGGTTGGAAAGAGGGGGTAAAGGAGGTTTTGTGGGTGAGGGGCTTGGACTTCCAGCAAGCGTGCATGAGCGTGTTAGATAGGAGTGAATGGAGACGAATGATACTTGGGACCTGACGATCTGTTGGAGTGTGAGCAGGGTAATATTTAGTGAAGGGATTCAGGGAAACCGGTTATTTTCATATAGTCGGACTTGAGTCCTGGAAATGGGAAGTACAATGCCTGCACTTTAAAGGAGGGGTTTGGGATATTGGCAGTTTGGAGGGATATGTTGTGTATCTCTATACGTATATGCTTCTAAACTGTTATATTCTGAGCACCTCTGCAAAAGCAGTGATAATGTGTGAGTGTGGTGAAAGTGTTGAATGATGATGAAAGTATTTTCTTTTTGGGGATTTTCTTTCTTTTTTGTGGGTCACCCTGCCTCGGTGGGAGACGACCGACTTGTTGAAAAAAAAAAAAAAAAAAAAAAAAAAAAAAAAAAGATACCTCAATGCACCACTCGCCATTTTTCCTTCATCAATTCTATTGCTAACCTCATCCTTCATAAACCCTTTATCTAAATCGTTTGATACCCTCATCACCTTACTCTTATCTATGTTCACTTTCAACTTTCTACCTTTTCACACCCTCCCAAACTCGTCCACTAACCTTTGCAACTTTTCTTTTGAATCCCCCAAAAGCATAGTATCATCAGCAAAAAGTAACTGTGTCAACTCCCATTTCATATTTGATTCCCCATAATTTAATCCCACCTCTCTCCTCAACACCCTAGCATTTACTTCTTGTACAGTCCTATCTATAAATATGTTAAACACCCATGGTGACATTATTCATCCCTGTCTGAAACCTACTTTTACTGAGAAGTAATCTTCCTCTCTCCTACACACCCTAATCTGAGCCCACTATCTTCATAAAAGCTCTTTACAGTATATAGTAACTTACTACCTATTCCATACACTTGCAACATCTGCCACATTACTCCCCTATCCACTGTATCATGTTCCTTTTCTGAATCCATAAATTCAATGAAAACTTGCATTTATGGATTTCCAGTAAGCGTGCATGGGCATGTTAGATAGCAGTGAATGGAGATGAATGTTTCTTGGGATCTGACGAACTGTTGAGTGTGATCAGGGTAATATTTTGTGAAGGGATTCAAGCAGTGGTGGGCACAGCTAACTGAAAAGTTAGCTTCGCTAACCGCTAATCTGCTAACTAAAATATTAGCTCCGCTAATGGTAAACCACTAAACAGCTGAAAAAATTAGCGGAAGCTAATGCTAAATGCTAACCGCTAACTTTTTCACATGAATTCTGATTCGGTTTAATTTTTTGATCTTTTGCTATTAAACGACATACCTATTAATGTCAAGTGCAAACTCCTACTGTATGCGGATGACAGTGTTCTGTTAGTGTCAGGTAAAGACCCAGAAGATATAACTAATGTAATAACACTGGAACTGGAGTCCTGCAGCAGATGCTAATAGACAGCAAACTATCGTTACACTTCGGGAAAATGGAAGCTATACTCTTTCTCACCAAGCATAAACTGAGAAGGGTAAATAATTTTAATGTCCTGTGTAATGGGGAACTCATCACTTAATTTCCTCAGTAAAATGTCTGGGAATCTCCTTTGACCCATGCATGTCAGGAAAACTGATAGGGAACAGCATAGTAAAGAAAGTGAATGTCAAACTGAAGTTTCTCTACAGACAGGTACAGTGTCTATCTACTGAGGCACAGTATCTACCTACTGAGGCTCACAGGGCCCTATGTCTAGGCCTTATACAATGTCATATGGACTACACTTGCTCTTCACGGTACTCTGCCTTGACAAAAAAACTGAAAGCTAGACTACAAATCACCCAGAACAAAATGGTAAGATTCATCCTGGACCTGGGTCCAAGAAAGTATGTAAGCCTGGGTCCAAGAGAACATGTAGGCCTGGATCCAAGAGAACCTGTAGGCCTGGGTGCAAGAGAACATGTAGGCCTGGGTCCAAGAGAACATGTAGGCCTGGGTCCAAGAGAACATGTAGGCCAGGATGAATTACAACAACTGGATATGCTGAATGTTGAAGACAGTAAAGCAATTGAAGTTAAATCAAGTTTATAAAATTGCTCACAAACAGTGTCTCGAATATCTTGCTGCCCATTTTGTCAAGGCTGGGAACCAAACCAATCATTGTACTAGGGGGGGAGAACACACCTTTGTAGTACCCACAGTCAGTGGCCAGGCTTCCAACACCTTTTATTGCACAGCAGTAAAGGAATGGAACAGACTGCCTGCACATGTTAAAGCCAATCACAGTATGAGCCAGTTCAAGAAGAGAGCCAAAAGTTGCCCAATGAATGTAGTGATAGAGAGGGAAGAGAATTATTTTTTATTTTTTTAGCTAACACGTGTAAATGTAAATGACTCATTTTACCTTATTCTTAGTATATCTCCTTTATAGTATAATAATAAGATATTATACTTTAACCCTTTCAGGGTCGAGAGGCCCTCTCCAAAACTCGTTCTCAGGGTCGAAAATTTTTCGGAAAAAAATTATTTTTTCTTATGAAATGATAGAGAAAGTTTTCCCGATCATAATGACACCAAAAGTATGAAATTTGATGGAAAACTTAGGGAATTATGCTCTCGCGAAGTTAGTGGTCTCGACGATGTTTACGCATCGGCGATTTTGCCCACTTTGAGCCCTGTTTTCAGCCAATTCCTCTGTACTAGTTGACGAAAATCATATTTATTTCGCTAGAACTCCATTTTTTCTATCGAATGAGTGCAAGAAACCACCCACTTACCAATTTCAACTATCCAATAAAGTGGTTAGAAATTGGCAATTTTGCCAGTTTCACACAAATTTCAGAAGATGCCAATTTCCAAATAGGGTCGAGAATAAACAAGACAGACATTCCTGGCAGTAAAATAACAATTTCTCTGTTCATTAGTCACGTTCCCAGGCCCCTCTTACATTTCTTTTGCTTTCCACTTTGAATTTTTATTCTCACGAAAAATAGAAGATTTACTGTTATACATACTACTGCATTAGTGTAGGAATGGTATAAATAATATCAGTGCACTTGTGAAAGAATATTAGACTCACCAGTTGATGTGTATTGGATGCATAGCATGATTTGTTTACTTTTGAGCTTTGGCAAAAATCGAACATTTCTGCTAATTTGAGCTCAATTTCAAGGTATTTTTCATTGTGAAACCAGTCAACATCATCTCAATTTCTGTAATATGTCATCCATTCTATAAAATGAGACCAGGAAAACTAGAATACAACCATAAATACCATACGGAAATACAGTGCAAATTCACTGTTTTAATCCAAAAACACGGTCAAAGTTTTTTTTTTCTCATTACACACTGTGTGCTGCAGGATTTTTTTTTTATACTGCGCACACTGACCACATAGACCCATTCTTTCGTATGTAGGCCTACCAGCTTTCTCTCGCTAGATTTGAAGGCGCTAGAATTTAGGCGTTCTAGTATGTCAATAACCCTGGTGACTTATTTATACAATACAGCGGTACCCCGAATTTCAGCCATAATTCATTCCAGAAGGCTGTTCGAGTGCCGTTACCAAATGAATTTGTTCCCATAAGGAATAACGTAAATTAAATTAGTCCTTTTCAGACCCCCAAAAATACACTTACAAAAGCACTTACAAAAATACACTTACATAATTGTTCAAGTTGGAAGCTGTTCGAAATTCAAGGTAGCACTGTAATACAAAAAAAAAAGTGCGAAAAAAATGAAATAGTTTACAGCGAAGTTCTGGTAGATTGTATTTGTTCGGTAGTGCTGAGCTTTGTTCAAGTAGGGAGCTGGTCAGATACTGAGGTTCCACTGTAACTGTATTTGTGTATACCTGAATAAACTTACTAGAATATAAGAGACAAGTACAAAATTTGGAAAAATAATATCAGATCACAATAAAACAAATGCAGCAAATGGCAGAATAATGACAACTTGCATAATGAGAACTTTCAAAATAGAAGATATATCTCCTAAAATGGTATTGTCTGATTGAGGGGGAGGGATATGGAGGACTATAACAATGCTGCTCAGATGAAGATGCTGCTGCTGCGTCAACAAGTCATGTTTACACTTAGTCATCCAATAGCGTGCCTGAGTGACTGTTTGAGAAACACCCACAACAGACAGGAACAAACACATGCACTGTTGAAAAGGCATTGCTTTCCGACTACCAGCAATGTATGAATTTTTTTTTTAGTAGACTCAAAGTTAGCAGAACTTTATTTAGCTGAAGTCAATTGGTCTGCTAACGGTTTCCAAAGTTAGCGGAAACTTTAATCAGCTAAACAAAAAGTTCTTTCTTCTTTCAACACACCGGCCGTATCCCACCGAGGCGGGGTGGCCCAAAAGGAAAAACAAAAGTTTCTCCTTTCACATTTAGTAATATATACAGGAGAAGGGGTTACTAGCCCCTTGCTCCTGGCATTTTAGTCGCCTCTTACAACACGCATAGCTTACGGAGGAAGAATTCTGTTCCACTTCCCCATGGAGATAAGAGGAAATAAACAAGAACAAGAGCTAGTAAGAAAATAGAAGAAAACCCAGAGGGGTGTGTATACATATGCTTGTACATGTATGTGTAGTGTGACCTAAGTGTAAGCAGAAGTAGCAAGACGTACCTGAAACCTTGCATGTTTATGAGACAGAAAAAACACCAGCAATCCTACCATCGTGTAAAACAAATACAGGCTTACGTTTTACACTCACTTGGCAGGACGGTAGTACCTCCCTGGGCGGTTGCTGTCTACCAACCTACTACCTTCAAACAAAAAGTTAGTTCCACTAATTAGCGGTTAGCAGATTAGCGAAACTGTGCCCACCACTGGATTCAGGGAAACCAGTTAGCCAGACTTGAGTCCTGGAAATAGGAAGTACAATGCCTGCACTTTAAAGGAGGGGTTTGGGATATTGGCAGTTTGGAGGAATGTCTGAATGTGTCTGCAAAGACAGTGATTATTTATATATGAGTGATGGTGAAAGTGTTGAATGATGAAAGTTTTTTCTTTCTTTTTGGGTTTTTCTTTATGGGTCACCCTGCTTCAGTGGGAAACGGCCGACGTGTTTAAAAAAAAAAAAAAAAAAAAAAAAATTTATCTGTACAGTGCATTTTGAAGTTTTGTTTATTGTGAGAAAATCAGAGATCTGATTTTTCAAAACTTTATTTTAGGTGCTGTTTTGGCTCATAAAGGATATATTAATGAAGCAAGAGATATATTTGCCCAGGTGAGGGAGGCAACAGCAGACTTCAGTGATGTGTGGATGAATATTGCACACATCTATGTAGAACAGAAGCAGTTCATTAATGCTATTCAGATGGTAAGAAGTAACAAAATTCATTATATATTTTTTTTATCCTTGAACACTTAGGGATCAAAATTGGTTACTGGGGGCAGGGCTTGCTATTGTCTTTATAGCCTTTGTTACACTGGTTAAGCTACTGGTAGAGGCTTTAGGGCTTAAATACACTGGTGGCTCATTAAAATATTAATCCATTGCAAAAGTAATGTATTTTGTTAGTCCTGTGGTTATATCAGCATTTCATGAAATGATCATATGGATGCCCTCAAACTATGCAGTCTCATGCCCAGTGCTAGGCATACCAGTTCCTTTGCTGCCATATAACTAAGAGTTTTTTATAGTAGTGCTGCATTGGAGATATATAATTCCTGGACACCTTGTGTGTGGGACAGCATCTCGTGTCCCCATTGCAAGGAACAACGTCCTGGTGTGCTTTGTTTTGTTTGAGAATGCCATGCATTCTCAAACAAATGCCATGCATTCTCATGCCCACATCGTTATTTTCCTCTTCACTCTCTCCCCCTTATCTTTGTCATACAGTCAGTCTCCCACTCTTGCTGTTTTAGTTTTTGACTGTTGTACATTCATTAGATGTTATATGATTCCTCCAGTCTTTTTTCTTTTTTTCACACCTCCAGTGAGCTACCTGCCAAACTGGAGATAAAATTTTCGAAACAAAATTAAACATGCAAGATTTCGGGTACATCTTGCTACTTTTAATTACACTTAGGTCACACTACACATACATGTACCTGTTTATGTATACACACTCATCTGAGTTTTATTTTATCTTAATAGTTCTTATTCTTATTATTTTCCTTTCATATCCATGGGAAAGTGGAATAAGAATCTTTCCTTCGTAAGCCATGCATGTTGTAAAAGTCAACTAAAATGCCGGGAACAATGGCTAGTAACCCCTTTTCCCATATAGCCTACTGAAAAGAAAAAGAAGACCACCATCATAGTGGGATTTTTTAATGTGCGTGGATGTTGTGTGAATGATAAGAAAGAGATGATTGTGGATGTCATGAATGAGAAGCTGGATGCTCTGGCTTTAAGTGAGACAAAGCTGAAGGGGGTGGGAGAGTTTCAGTGGCGAGAAATAAATAGGATTAGGTCAGGGGTTTCAAATAGAGCTAAAGAAGGAATAGCAATAATGTTGAAGGATAAGTTATGGCAGGAAAAGAGGGAATATAAATGTATAAATTCAAGGATTATGTGGTGTAAAATAAGGGTTGGATGTGAAAAGTGGGTTATAGTATGGGTTTGTGCACCTGGAGAAGAGAGAAGTGTAGACAGAGAGAGATTTTGGGAAATGTTGGGTGAGTGCGTGGGGAGTTTTGAACCAAGTAAGAGAGTACCTGTGGTGGCGATCTCAATGCTAAAGTGGGTAAAAATGTTGTGGAGGGAGTAGTAGGTAAATTTAGGGTGGTAGAGGTAAATGAAAATGGGGAGCCTTTAATTGAGCTATGTGTAGAAAGAGGTTTGGTAATAAGTAATAAATATTTTATGAAAAAGAGGATAAATAAGTATACAAGGCATGATATATCACGTAATGAAACTAACTACCATCCTGCCAAGTGAGTATAAAACGAAAGCCTGTAATTGTTTTACATGATGGTAGGATTGCTGGTGTCCTTTTTTCTGTCTCATAAACATGCAAGATTTCAGGTATGTCTTGCTACTTTATTTACACTTAGGTCACACTACACATACATGTACACATTTATTTATACACACTCATCTGAGTTTTCTTTGATTTTATCTTAATAGTTCTTGGTCTTATTACTTTTCCTTTTATATCCATGGGGAAGTGGAATAAGAATCTTTCCTCCGTAGGCCATGCGTGTTGTAAAAGTCAACTAAAATGCCGGGAACAATGGGCTAGTAACCCCTTTTCCTTTAAAGATTACTAATAAGAAGAAGAAAATTGTTTTCTTTCTTTTTTGGGTCACCCTGCCTCGGTGGGAGACGGCCGACTTGTTGAAAAATATATATATATATATATATATATCTTTCTTTCTTTCAACACACCAGCCGTATCCCACCGAGGTGGGGTGGCCCAAAAGGAAAAACAAAAGTTTCTCCTTTCATATTTAGTAATATATACAGGAGAAGGGGTTACTAGCCCCTTGCTCCTGGCATTTTAGTCGCCTCTTACAACACGCATAGCTTACGGAGGAAGAATTCTGTTCCACTTCCCCATGGAGATAAGAGGAAATAAACAAGAACAAGAGCTAGTAAGAAAATAGAAGAAAACCCAGAGGGGTGTGTATACATATGCTTGTACATGTATGTGTAGTGTGACCTAAGTGTAAGCAGAAGTAGCAAGACGTACCTGAAACCTTGCATGTTTATGAGACAGAAAAAAAAAAAAACACCAGCAATCCTACCATCGTGTAAAACAATTACAGGCGTACGTTTTACACTCACTTGGCAGGACGGTAGTACCTCCCTGGGCGGTTGCTGTCTACCAACCTACTACCTACAATATATATATATATACAGTGGACCCCCGGTTAACGATTTTAATCCGTGCAAGAGGGCTCATCGTTATGCGAAATAATCGTTATGCGAATGAATTTTCCCCATAAGAAATAATGGAAATAAAATTAATCCGTGCAAGACGCCCAAAAGTATGAAAAAAAATTTTTTTTACCACATGAAATGTTAATTTTAATACACACAAACTGAAAAAGGCATGCACAATTAAATGACACTTACTTTTATTGAAGATCTGGTGATGATTGATGGGATGGGAGGAGGGGAGAGAGTGTGTTACTGTTTAGAAGGGGAATCCCCTTCCATTAGGACTTGAGGTAGTAAGTCCTTTTCTGGGGTTACTTCCCTTCTTCTTTTAATGCCACTAGGGCCAGCTTCAGAGTCACTGGACTTCTTTCGCACAAGATATCTGTCCATAGTGGCCTGTACCTCTCGTTCCTTTATGACTTGCCTAAAGTGTTTCACAACATTGTCAGTGTAATAATCACCAGCACGGCTTGCAATAGCTGTGTGAGGGTGATTTTCATCCATGAAGGTTTGCACTTCAAGCCACTTAGCACAGATTTCCTTTATCTTTGTAGTAGGCAACTTCTTAAATTTCTCTCTCCCCTCCTCCGAAGCAATTTCCTCAGGTGTGGCCTCTTGCTGTTGAAGTTGATCTATCAGCTCATCAGTGGTTAGTTCTTCATTGTCCTCCTCCACCAACTCTTCCACATCCTCCCCACTAACCTCCAACCCCAAGGACTTTCCCAATGCCACAATGGATTCCTCAACTGGCATAATCCTCTCAGGGTTAGCCTCAAACCCTTCAAAATCCCTTTTGTCTACACATTCTGGCCACAGTTTCTTCCAAGCAGAGTTCAAGGTCCTCTTTGTCACTTCCTCCCAAGCCTTACCTATAAGGTTTACACAATTGAGGATATTAAAGTGATCTCTCCAAAACTCTCTTAGAGTCAGTTGAGTTTCTGAGGTCATTACAAAGCACCTTTCAAACAGAGCTTTTGTGTACAGTTTCTTGAAGTTGGAAATAACCTGCTGGTCCATGGGCTGCAGGAGAGGAGTGGTATTAGGAGGCAAAAACTTCACCTTAATGAAGCTCATGTCCCCAGAAAGTCGCTCTGCCACGTCTGTAGGATGACCAGGGGCATTGTCTAACACCAGGAGGCACTTAAGTTCTAATTTCTTTTCAGTTAGGTAATTTTTCACATTGGGGGCAAATGCATGGTGTAACCAGTTATAGAAAAATTCCCTAGTGACCCATGCCTTACTGTTTGCCCTCCACAGCACACACAAATTATCCTTGAGGACATTCCTTTGCCTGAACGCTCTGGGAGTTGCAGAGTGATACACTAATAAAGGCTTAACTTTGCAATCACCACTAGCATTGGCACACATCAACAAAGTAAGCCTGTCTTTCATAGGCTTATGTCCTGGGAGTGCCTTTTCCTCCTGAGTAATGTAGGTCCTGCTTGGCATTTTCTTCCAGAACAGGCCTGTTTCATCACAATTAAACACTTGTTCAGGTTTCAGTCCTTCAGTTTCTATGTACTCCTTGAATTCCTGCACATATTTTTCAGCCGCTTTGTGGTCCGAACTGGCAGCCTCACCATGCCTTATCACACTATGGATGCCACTACGCTTCTTAAATCTCTCAAACCAACCTTTGCTGGCCTTAAATTCACTCACATCATCACTAGTTGCAGGCATTTTTTTAATTAAATCGTCATGCAACTTCCTAGCCTTTTCACATATGATCGCTTGAGAGACGCTATCTCCTGCTATCTGTTTTTCATTTATCCACACCAATAAGAGTCTCTCAACATCTTCCATCAATTGCGATCTTTGTTTCGAAAACACAGTTGAACCTTTGGCAAGAACAGCTTCCTTGATTGTCTTTCTGGTGCCCACAATAGTAGCGATGGTTGATTGGGGTTTCTTGTACAGCTTGACTAGGTCGGCTATACGCACTCCACTTTCATACTTATCAATTATCTCTTTCTTCATCTCTATAGTAATTCTTACCCTTTGAGGTGTAGGGTTGGCACTAGAAGCTTTCTTGGGGCCCATGGTCACTTATTTTCCAGAAACAGCACCGAAAATACTGTAATAATACAAAATATTCCGAGTGTATGCTTGGATGTTACCGCGGAGGCTGGCTGTTAAACAATGGGACGGAGCGGCACATGTGAGGCTGGCTGAGGGCACATTGGACGCGTCTCGGACGAAAATCGGTATGCGGGTTTTTAATCGGTATGCGGGGCAAAAATTTTGCGATAAAAGTAATCGTTATGCGGAAAAATCGCTATGCGATGCCATCGTTATGCGGGGGTCCACTGTATATATATATATATATATGAATGATGATGAAAGTATTTTCTTTTTGGGGATTTTCTTTCTTTTTTGGGTCACCCTGCCTCGGTGGGAGACGGCCGACTTTTTTAAAAAAAAAAAAAAAAAAAAAAATATATATATATATATATATATATATAAAATAGTATTTTCTTTTTGGGGATTTTCTTTCTTTTTTTTTGGTCACCCTGCCTCGGTGGGAGACGGCCGACTTGTTGAAAAAAAAAAAAAAAAATTATATATATATATATATATATATATATATATATATATATATATATATATATATATATATATATATATATAATTTTTTTTTTTTTTTTTTTTTTTTTTTTTCAACAAGTCGGCCATCTCCCACCGAGGCAGGGTGACCCAAAAAAAAGAAAGAAAATCCCCAAAAAGAAAATACTTTCATCATCATTCAACACTTTCACCACACACACACATTATCACTGCTTTTGCAGAGGTGCTCAGAATACAACAGTTTAGAAGCATATACGTATAGAGATACACAACATATCCCTCCAAACTGCCAATATCCCAAACCCCTCCTTTAAAGTGCAGGCATTGTACTTCCCATTTCCAGGACTCAAGTCCGACTATATGAAAATAACCGGTTTCCCTGAATCCCTTCACTAAATATTACCCTGCTCACACTCCAACAGATCGTCAGGTCCCAAGTATCATTCGTCTCCATTCACTCCTATCTAACACGCTCATGCACGCTTGCTGGAAGTCCAAGCCCCTCACCCACAAAACCTCCTTTACCCCCTCTTTCCAACCCTTTCGAGGACGACCCCTACCCCTCTTTCCTTCCCCTATAGATTTATATGCTTTCCATGTCATTCTACTTTGATCCATTCTCTCTAAATGACCAAACCACCTCAACAACCCCTCTTCTGCCCTCTGACTAATGCTTTTATTAACTCCACACCTTCTCCTAATTTCCACACTCCGAATTTTCTGCATAATATTTACACCACACATTGCCCTTAGACAGGACATCTCCACTGCCTCCAACCGTCTCCTCGCTGCTGCATTTACCACCCAAGCTTTACATCCATATAAGAGTGTTGGTACTACTATACTTTCATACATTCCCTTCTTTGCCTCCATAGATAACATTTTTTGACTCCACATATACCTCAACGCAGCACTCACCTTTTTTCCCTCATCAATTCTATGATTAACCTCATCCTTCATAAATCCATCCGCCGACACGTCAACTCCCAAGTATCTGAAAACATTCACTTCTTCCATACTCCTCCTCCCCAATTTGATATCCAATTTTTCTTTATCTAAATCATTTGATACCCTCATCACCTTACTCTTTTCTATGTTCACTTTCAACTTTCTACCTTTACACACATTCTCAAACTCATCCACTAACCTTTGCAATTTTTCTTTAGAATCTCCCATAAGCACAGTATCATCAGCAAAAAGTAACTGTGTCAGTTCCCATTTTGAATTTGATTCCCCATAATTTAACCCCACCCCTCTCCCGAACACCCTAGCATTTACTTCTTTTACAACCCCATCTATGAATATATTAAACAACCATGGTGACATTACACATCCCTGTCTAAGACCTACTTTTACCAGGAAGTATTCTCCCTCTCTTCTACATACCCCATCCTGAGCCTCACTATCCTCATAAAAGCTCTTTACAGCATTTAGTAACTTACCACCTATTCCATATACTTGCAACATCTGCCACATTGCTCCTCTATCCGCTCTATCATATGCCTTTTCTAAATCCATAAATGCAATAAAAACTTCCCTACCTTTATCTAGATACTGTTCACATATGTGCTTCAATGTAAACACTTGATCTACACATCCCCTACCCACTCTGAAGCCTCCCTGCTCATCCGCAATCCTACATTCTGTCTTCTAATTCTTTCAATTATAACCCTACCGTATACTTTTCCTGGTATACTCAGTAAACTTACTCCTCTATAATTTTTACAATCTCTTTTGTCCCCTTTCCCTTTATATAAAGGGACTATACATGCTCTCTGCCAATCCCTAGGTACCTTCCCCTCTTTCATACATTTATTAAACAAAAGTACCAACCACTCCAACACTATATCCCCCCCTGCTTTTAACATTTCTGTCATGATCCCATCAGTTCCAGCTGCTTTACCCCATTTCATTCTATGTAATGCCTCACGTACCTCCACCACACTTACATTCTGCTCTTCTTCACTCCTAAAAGATGGTATACCTCCCTGGCCAGTGCATGAAATTACTGCCTCCCTTTCTTCCTCAACATATAAAAGTTCCTCAAAATATTCTTGCCATCTACCTAATACCTCCTTCTCCCCATCTACTAACTCCCCTACTCTGTTTTTAACTGACAAATCTATACTTTCCCTAGGCTTTCTTAACTTGTTTAACTCACTCCAAAATTTTTTCTTATTTTTATTAAAATTTCTTGACAGTGCCTCTCCCACTCTTTCATCTGCTCTCCTTTTGCACTCTCTCACCACTCTTTTCACGTTTCTTTTACTCTCCATATACTCTGCTCTTCTTATAACACTTCTGCTTTGTAAAAACCTCTTATAAGCTACCTTTTTCTCTTTTATCACACCCTTTACTTCATCATTCCACCAATCACTCCTCTTTCCTCCTGCCCCCACCCTCCTATAACCACAAACTTCTGCTCCACATTCTAATACTGCATTTTTAAAACTATTCCAACCCTCTTCAACCCCCCCACTACTCATCTTTGCACTAGCCCACCTTTCTGCCAATAGTCGCTTACATCTCGCCCGAACTTCCTCCTCCCTTAGTTTATACACTTTCACCTCCCTCTTACTTGTTGTTGCCACCTTCGTCTTTTCCCATCTATCTCTTACTCTAACTGTAGCTACAACTAAATAATGATCCGATATATCAGTTGCCCCTCTATAAACATGTGCATCCTGGAGCCTACCCATCAACCTTTTATCCACCAATACATAATCTAACAAACTACTTTCATTACGTGCTACATCATACCTTGTATATTTATTTATCCTCTTTTTCATAAAATATGTATTACTTATTACCAAATTTCTTTCTACACATAGCTCAATTAAAGGCTCCCTATTTACATTTACCCCTGGCACCCCAAATTTACCTACTACTCCCTCCATAACATTTTTACCCACTTTAGCATTGAAATCCCCAACCACCATTACTCTCACACTTGATTCAAAACTCCCCATGCATTCACTCAACATTTCCCAGAATCTCTCTCTCTCTCCTCTACACTTCTCTCTTCTCCAGGTGCATACACGCTTATTATAACCCACTTTTCACATCCAATCTTTATTTTACTCCACATAATCCTTGAATTTATACATTTGTAGTCCCTCTTTTCCTGCCATAGCTTATCCTTCAACATTATTGCTACTCCTTCTTTAGCTCTAACTCTATATATATATTAATAAATAAAAGGAAACAGGCATAAATAGAATAGCTTAGTGTAAGATGCTGTAAAAATAATTAAACATTGAGACATTTATGCAACATATGGGAATCTTTATTGAGGAAATGTTTCGCTTCACAGTGTCTTCATCAGTCCAATACAAAGTAGAAAGGTGTAAGGAGTTTGAGGTAATCAGTCCCCCAGCCTGGAGTCGATGTGTTCAGTGTTAAACCATTTATCACATAATTAAACATGTTAAATTGTATGAGATAGATATTATAACACTGCATTTAATTGAAAGGCTGGGTAATTTAAAAAGATATGTAATGTTAAATGACAGTTCAAAATTAAATTTATTGAAAAGAAGAATTATGAGTCAAAGAAAAGACACTTCTTATATATAGTGATATTTCTCATAGGCTGTCAATGATGTACATAATTATTGTTGTAGTGTTAGGAAGTTTAGGTTTGGGTTAGCAGATTTGTTGCAGGAAGAATGATAGTCTTGACTTATTTCTTTTCAGTATGAAAACTGTCAAAAAAAATTCTTCAAATACCCAAATGTTGAAGTTCTTGGGTACCTTGCACGGGCATACTTCAAAGCTGCTAAATTGAAGGAAGCAAAGTATACTCTGCTTAAGGTAAGTGTGAAAGTAGGTTTTTTTTAAGAGCTGCCATTACTTGGAGATTAACCTCTTGCTTCCCAGAGCTTTGCTGGATGCACCACCCTCATACTCTCAAATATAATTAAATATTTATATTTTAGGGGGTATAAAAGAAGTGAATACTTTCAGATATTTGGGAGCAGACTTGTTAGTGGATGGGTTTATAAAGGATGAGGTAAACCATAAAATTGATGAAGGAAAAAACGTGGCTGATGCATTGAGGTATTTGTGGAGACAAAGAACATTATCTATAGAGGCAGAGAAGGGAATGTATGAGAGTAAAGTGGTATCAACACTCGTATATGGGTGTGAAGTATGGGTTGTGAATGTTGCAGCGAGGAAGAGGCTGGAGGCAGTGGAGATGATGTGTCTAAGGGCAATGTGTGGCCCTTGGCTAAAGCTCTCGCTTCACATGGCGAGGGTTTGCGTTTGATTCCCAGCTTGGGTAGAAACATTGGCCATGTCCCTTTACACCGGTTGTTTATGTTCACCCATCAGTAAAATGGGTACTTGGGAGTTAGTCGACTAGTGTGGGTCGCATCCGGGGACAATGACCTAATTTGCCTGAAATGCTCTACATGACAAGGGGCTTTCCATATAGTAGTATGTCATTGATGTCAGCTAGGCCTGTATACCATGTACATGTACTTGTAGTAAATAAAGATATTAATTATATTATTAAGAGAATTCATAGTGTGGAAATTAAGAGGATATGTGGAGTTACTATATGTATTATTCAGAGGGCTGAGGAGGAGTTGTTGAGGTGGTTTGGTTATTTAGAGAAGATGGAGCAAAATAGGATGACTTGGAGGGTGTATAAATCTGTAGTGGGGGGAGGAGGGATAGGGGTCATCCTAGGAAAGGATGGAGGGATGGGGTAAAAGAGATTTTGTGTGCAAGGGGCTTGACATGCAGCTTGCATGTGAGTGTATTAGATAGGAGTGAGTGGAGAGGAATGTTTTTTTGGGACCTGCCGAGCTGTTGGAGTGTGAGCAGGGTAATATTTTGTGAAGGGATTCAGTGGAACTGGTTAGCCGGACTTGAGTTCTGGAGGTGGGAAGTACAATGCTTGCACTTCGAAGGAGGGATTTGGGATATTTACTGTTTGGAGTAACATCTAAACTGTCGTATCTGAATGCTTCTGCAGACAGTGATTACGTGTGAATGAGGGTGAAAGTTTTTTTGGGTGTGTGGGGGGGGGGTCACCCCTGCCTCAGTGGGAGATGGCCGATGTGTTAAAAAAAAAAAAAGTCAAGTTTGAGAGCTAAATTCTTTGTATGTGGATGATGCCAAAATAATGAGGAGAACGTAAACTGATGAGAAAAGTCAGAAAATGAGTACCATCTTAGTTGGGGGTGGGGGAACTCAGAATCAGTTACAGAAAAAGATGATGGAATGATTACTCCAAACAGGTCCTATGAAACACACACAACACTGTAACATCATCATCACACAGCACAAGCTAAACATGCAAATATGAGAGTGGCATTGAAGAACCTAGATACAGAGACCCTTTTAGAATTTTTTTTTTTTCTATTATTGGTATAACCATTATTGAGTATGTAGTGCTGGTGTAAAAGCATTGCTTGGTGAATGAAGAGGATTGCATCAAAACTGGTACTTAAATTGAAGGTAATGAGCTACAAGAAAATAATATAAGAACTAAGTTTTATGATATTGATAGAGCGAAGAATAAGAGGGAATGGGATTATGGCATATAAAATACTAGTGATGATAGCCAGGGTAGACAAGGATAGGCCCTTTACCAGGTATGCCATAGAAACATGGGGAAATTGTTGAAATTAAACTTGTAAACAAGTTACTAGGATATCTGGTAGCATTTCTTAACCCTTTCAGGGTCCAGTGGCAAAATTTCCAAGTGCACAATAGTGTCCAAGAATTTTCAAAAAATAATTTTGTTATTTTTTCTTATGAAATGGTAGAGAATCTTTTTTGGAAGGTAATAAAATAAAAAGTATGAAATTTGATGGAAAATTGACGAAATTATGCTCTCGCGAATTTTGATGTGTCAGCGATATTTACGCATCGGTGATTTTGCCGAAATTGACTCCCATTTTAGGCCAATTACCTTATTCCAGTCGACCAAATTCTTAGCTTTTTCACCAGTATTACTTCTATTCTATCGATTAAGCACAAGAAATCGCCAACTCAACTGTTTCAACTACAAAATAAAGTGATTGGAAATTGGTAATTTGGCCAATTTAGTGCAAAGTTCAAAATATTCCAGTTTCAAAATAGGGTCCAGAATAAACAATGCAGGCATTTCTGGCACTAAACTTATATTTCCTCTGTTCATTAGTTATGTTTTCAGGCTTTACAAATTAATTCCATTTTGATTTTTAACCCTTTCAGGGTCCGTCCCGTAGATCTACGGCTTTATGGTGAGTGTCCAAACCGTAGATCTACGCCATGAGCTCAGCTCACTCTGATAAACTGTGAGTGGTACATTTGGGCCTAGATATGAGAGAATACATCTATGTGGTATGTGTGCACCACATAAAACAGATCCTGCATCACACTGTGTATAATGAGAGAAAAAAACTGAAATCATGATTTTTTGATTAAAACAGCAACTTTGCAGTGTTTTTTCGTATGTTTTTTATAGTTGTATTTGCGATTTCTTGGTCTCATTTGATAGAATGGAAGACATATTACAGAAATAGAGATGATTTTGATTGGTTTTAGCACTGGAAATGGCTTGAAACTGAGCTCAAAGTAGCGGAAATGTTAAATTTTTGCCGATATTCAAGAGTAAACAAACGACCTCACACGTCTAATACACGTCAGCTGGTGGGTCTAATATACATTCACAAATATGGTGATGATATTTATACAATTATTACAGTATTGCATAGCAGTAAATCTTCTATTTTTTGGTGTGAATAAAAATTCATTATGTGAATAAAAAATCAAAATGGAATTTATTTGTAAAGCCTCAAAACATGACTAATGAACAGAGGAAATGTTAGTTTAGTGCCAGGAATGCCTACATTGTTTATTCTGGACCCTATTTTGAAATTGGAATATTTTGAACTTTGTGTTAAATTGGCCAAATTAACAATTTCCGATCACTTTATTTTGTAGTTGAAACAGTTGACTTGGCGATTTCTTGTGCTCAATCGATAGAATAGAAGTATTACTAGTGAAATAGCTAAGAATTTGGTTGATTGGAATAATGTAATTGGCCTAAAATGAGAGTCAAAGTCGGCAAAATCGCCGATTCGTAAATATCGGTGACACCTCAAAATTCGCGAGAGCATAATTTCGTCAATTTTCCACCAAATTTCGTACTTTTTGTTTTATTACCTTCACAAAAAGATTCTCTACGATTTCATAAGAAAAAATAACAAATTTTTTTTTTGAAAATTCTTGGACACTGGTGCGTGACTCCAGATTTGGGCCTTGGACCCTGAAAGGGTTAATTCACATAATGAATTTTTATTCAAACCAAAACATTGAAAATTTACTGTCGTGCAATATTGTAATAATTGTATAAGTAACATCAGCACATTTGTGAACGTATATTAGACCCACCAGCTGGCGTGTATTAGACGTGTGAGGTCATTTGTTTACTCTTGAACATTGGCAAAAATTTAACATTTCTGTTACTTAGAGCTCAGTTTCAAGCCATTTTTAGTACTAAAACCAATCAAAATCATCTCTATTTCTGTAATATATATTCCATTCTATCAAATGAGACCAAGAAATAGCAAATACAACTATAAAGAACATACAAAAAAACACTGCAAAGTTGCTGTTTTAATCTAAAATTATGGTCTCAGTTTTTTTTCTCTCATTATGCACTGTGGGCTGCAGGATTTGTTTTTTGTGGTGCACACATACCACATAGATGTATTCTCTCATATCTAGGCCCAAATTTACTGCTTACAGCTTATCAGAATGAGCTGAGCTCATGGCGTAGATCTACGGTTTGGACCCTCAACGCAAAGCCATAGATCTACGGCACGGACCCTGAAAGGGTTAATCACATTTTTGGCATGACAATGATTGAATGATAGTGAAAATATTTCTCTTTTTTTTTTTTGGTGTTACCTATCCTCGGTTGGGGATGGCTGGTGTGCTAAACAAAAAAAAAAAATGAGTAGAGGTGTTATAAGATGAACAATAATACAGTAAAGCAAGCTCCATACAGATTTAAAAGTAGGTGTGACATTTGGCCAGAAGTTAAGAAATAGGATAAAGAGCTGGAGCTCAGTCCTCTCAAACTTAGTTAGGTAATTACAAATATAGTGGACCCCCGAGTTTCGTGAGCCTCATGCTTTGTGAATTTTGACTTTTGGCAACTTTTTTCATCAAAATAAAGCCTCACGCTTCATGATTTGTGTCATGATTCATCCGTCGTACGGAATGCATACATGCGGCCGGGCGTATACAAAGGAGTCAGTGTAGCATTCTTTGTGGGTGAGTGACCCTCACCCCATGCGTTCATACGATACATTTCATAATAATCCATTTTTTTGCTTTTGAAACTGCTAAATAAGCCACCCTGGGCCCAAAGAAAGCTTCTAGTGCCAGCCCTTTGATAAAGAAGGTGAGAAACACGATAGAATTAAAAAAAAGGTTTGTAGAAAAATACGAAAGTGGTGGTGGTAGAGGGTCGTAGTGATGGTGGTAGAGGGTGGTAGTAGTTGTGGTGGTGGTAGAAGGTGGTAGTGGTTGTGATGGTGGTAGAGAGTGGTAGTGATAGTGCTAGAGGGTGGTAGTGGTTGTGATGGTGGTAGAGGGTGATAGCAGTTGTGATGGTGGTAGAGGGTGGTAGTGATGGTGGTAGAGGGTGGTAGTGATGGTGGTAGAGTGTGGTAGTGGTTGTGATGGTGGTAGAGGGTGGTAGTGATTATGATGGTGGTAGGGGGTGGTAGCGGTTGTGATGGTGGTAAAGGGTCGTAGTGATTGTGGTAGAGGGTAGAGCTGCAAGAGCTCTTTATGGAATGAGATTCCCCTTCCAAACAATAGTGTAACTTCTCCATCTTCTCCCCTCCTCCTGTCTTCCATACACCAACAACAGTCTTCAATAAAGGTAAGCGTGATGTTGTTATTGTTTTATTCTTGATTTATCATTCTTTTCTGTATGTAAATCTATATTTAAACTATAAAAAAATAATTGTTGTTGGTAGACAGCAACCGCCCAGGGAAGTACTACCGTCCTGCCAAACGACTGTGAAACAAAAACCTGTAACTGTTTTGCATGATGGTAGGATTGCTGGTTTCTTTTTCTGTCTCATAAACACGCTAGATAACAGGGACATCTTGCTTCTCCTACTTACACTTTGGTCACACTTCACAGACACGCACATGCATATATATATACATACATCTAGGTTTTTCTCCTTTTTCTAAATAGCTCTTGTTCTTTTTATTTCTTCTATTGTCCATGGGGAAGTGGAAAAGAATCTTTCCTCCGTAAGCCATGCGTGTCGTATGAGGCGACTAAAATGCCGGGAGCAATGGGCTAGTAACCCCTTCTCCTGTATACATTTACTAAAAAAGAGAAGAAGAAAAACTTTATAAAACTGGGATGCTTAAATGTGCGTGGATGTAGTGCGGATGACAAGAAACAGATGATTGCTGATGTTATGAATGAAAAGAAGTTGGATGTCCTGGCTCTAAGCGAAACAAAGCTGAAGGGGGTAGGAGAGTTTCAGTGGGGGGAAATAAATGGGATTAAATCTGGAGTATCTGAGAGAGTTAGAGCAAAGGAAGGTGTAGCAGTAATGTTAAATGATCAGTTATGGAAGGAGAAAAGAGAATATGAATGTGTAAATTCAAGAATTATGTGGATTAAAGTAAAGGTTGGATGCGAGAAGTGGGTCATAATAAGCGTGTATGCACCTGGAGAAGAGAGGAATGCAGAGGAGAGAGAGAGATTTTGGGAGATGTTAAGTGAATGTATAGGAGCCTTTGAACCAAGTGAGAGAGTAATTGTGGTAGGGGACCTGAATGCTAAAGTAGGAGAAACTTTTAGAGAGGGTGTGGTAGGTAAGTTTGGGGTGCCAGGTGTAAATGATAATGGGAGCCCTTTGATTGAACTTTGTATAGAAAGGGGTTTAGTTATAGGTAATACATATTTTAAGAAAAAGAGGATAAATAAGTATACACGATATGATGTAGGGCGAAATGACAGTAGTTTGTTGGATTATGTATTGGTAGATAAAAGACTGTTGAGTAGACTTCAGGATGTACATGTTTATAGAGGGGCCACAGATATATCAGATCACTTTCTAGTTGTAGCTACACTGAGAGTAAAAGGTAGATGGGATACAAGGAGAATAGAAGCATCAGGGAAGAGAGAGGTGAAGGTTTATAAACTAAAAGAGGAGGCAGTTAGGGTAAGATATAAACAGCTATTGGAGGATAGATGGGCTAATGAGAGCATAGGCAATGGGGTCGAAGAGGTATGGGGTAGGTTTAAAAATGTAGTGTTAGAGTGTTCAGCAGAAGTTTGTGGTTACAGGAAAGTGGGTGCAGGAGGGAAGAGGAGCGATTGGTGGAATGATGATGTAAAGAGAGTAGTAAGGGAGAAAAAGTTAGCATATGAGAAGTTTTTACAAAGTAGAAGTGATGCAAGGAGGGAAGAGTATATGGAGAAAAAGAGAGAGGTTAAGAGAGTGGTGAAGCAATGTAAAAAGAGAGCAAATGAGAGAGTGGGTGAGATGTTATCAACAAATTTTGTTGAAAATAAGAAAAAGTTTTGGAGTGAGATTAACAAGTTAAGAAAGCCTAGAGAACAAATGGATTTGTCAGTTAAAAATAGGAGAGGAGAGTTATTAAATGGAGAGTTAGAGGTATTGGGAAGATGGAGGGAATATTTTGAGGAATTGTTAAATGTTGATGAAGATAGGGAAGCTGTGATTTCGTGTATAGGGCAAGGAGGAATAACATCTTGTAGGAGTGAGGAAGAGCCAGTTGTGAGTGTGGGGGAAGTTCGTGAGGCAGTAGGTAAAATGAAAGGGGGTAAGGCAGCCGGGATTGATGGGATAAAGATAGAAATGTTAAAAGCAGGTGGGGATATAGTTTTGGAGTGGTTGGTGCAATTATTTAATAAATGTATGGAAGAGGGTAAGGTACCTAGGGATTGGCAGAGAGCATGCATAGTTCCTTTGTATAAAGGCAAAGGGGATAAAAGAGAGTGCAAAAATTATAGGGGGATAAGTCTGTTGAGTGTACCTGGTAAAGTGTATGGTAGAGTTATAATTGAAAGAATTAATAGTAAGACGGAGAATAGGATAGCAGATGAACAAGGAGGCTTTAGGAAAGGTAGGGGGTGTGTGGACCAGGTGTTTACAGTGAAACATATAAGTGAACAGTATTTAGATAAGGCTAAAGAGGTCTTTGTGGCATTTATGGATTTGGAAAAGGCGTATGACAGGGTGGATAGGGGGGCAATGTGGCAGATGTTGCAAGTGTATGGTGTAGGAGGTAGGTTACTGAAAGCAGTGAAGAGTTTTTACGAGGATAGTGAGGCTCAAGTTAGAGTATGTAGGAAAGAGGGAAATTTTTTCCCAGTAAAAGTAGGCCTTAGACAAGGATGTGTGATGTCACCGTGGTTGTTTAATATATTTATAGATGGGGTTGTAAGAGAAGTAAATGCGAGGGTCTTGGCAAGAGGCGTGGAGTTAAAAGATAAAGAATCACACACAAAGTGGGAGTTGTCACAGCTGCTCTTTGCTGATGACACTGTGCTCTTGGGAGATTCTGAAGAGAAGCTGCAGAGATTGGTGGATGAATTTGGTAGGGTGTGCAAAAGAAGAAAATTAAAGGTGAATACAGGAAAGAGTAAGGTTATGAGGATAACAAAAAGATTAGATGATGAAAGATTGAATATCAGATTGGAGGGAGAGAGTATGGAGGAGGTGAACGTATTCAGATATTTGGGAGTGGACGTGTTAGTGGATGGGTCTATGAAAGATGAGGTGAATCATAGAATTGATGAGGGAAAAAGAGTGAGTGGTGCACTTAGGAGTCTGTGGAGACAAAGAACTTTGTCCTTGGAGGCAAAGAGGGGAATGTATGAGAGTATAGTTTTACCAACGCTCTTATATGGGTGTGAAGCGTGGGTGATGAATGTTGCAGCGAGGAGAAGGCTGGAGGCAGTGGAGATGTCATGTCTGAGGGCAATGTGTGGTGTGAATATAATGCAGAGAATTCGTAGTTTGGAAGTTAGTAGGAGGTGCGGGATTACCAAAACTGTTGTCCAGAGGGCTGAGGAAGGGTTGTTGAGGTGGTTCGGACATGTAGAGAGAATGGAGCGAAACAGAATGACTTCAAGAGTGTATCGGTCTGTAGTGGAAGGAAGGCGGGGTAGGGGTCGGCCTAGGAAGGGTTGGAGGGAGGGGGTAAAGGAGGTTTTGTGTGCGAGGGGCTTGGACTTCCAGCAGGCATGCGTGAGCGTGTTTGATAGGAGTGAATGGAGACAAATGGTTTTTAATACTTGACGTGCTGTTGGAGTGTGAGCAAAGTAACATTTATGAAGGGATTCAGGGAAACCGGCAGGCCGGACTTGAGTCCTGGAGATGTGAAGTACAGTGCCTGCACTCTGAAGGAGGGGTGTTAATGTTGCAGTTTAAAAACTGTAGTGTAAAGCACCCTTCTGGCAAGACAGTGATGGAGTGAATGATGGTGAAAGTTTTTCTTTTTCGGGCCACCCTGCCTTGGTGGGAATCGGCCAGTGTGATAATAATAAAAATAATATAATTTTGGGTGTTTGGAACGGATTAATTGGATTTATATTACTTCTTATGGGGAAAATGGTTTCGACATTCATGAATTCTGACTTTTGGCAGACTCTCTGGAACAGATTAATCACGAAACTCGGGGGACCACTGTATGTAAGAATTGAAGCTAAGGGCTTCTTTTTTATTTGCAGTTTTAACTAACAGTGTCTGTGTTCTCTATGATTTATTTTAATTAGTGTATTTCAGTTGCTTTCACACTTGAAATTGTGACAAAGTAAATTTGGAAAATATTAGTTTTTATGTAAACTGAAGTGTTGTGCATGCAGTACATTTAAGCAAAGGCATATCAAGAATGAACCAAACGTTTTAGAATTGCACTTTGCATTTACTTATCAATTTAATGTAGGAGCATTCAAGCTTTAATACATTGGAACTTGACTTTTCTCTACCACAAATACATTGCAGGCTCGTCATGTTGCACCTCATGATACAGTGATCCTCTATAACTTGGCATTAGTGTTGCAGCGTTTAGCCATGCAGGTACTCAGGGATGAAAAATCTGTTCTTAAGACTGTGTTGGCAGCTGTGCACGAGCTGACATTGGCCCAGAAGTGAGTAACCATAACTGTCTTCTTGTAAAGCATTAGGATAAGACCCTATATTTATAGATTCTGTATATATAATGTTCTATTTACTACAGTTGTCATATCATGAAGAAGAGTACTAGAATCTCTGCTGATACAGTTTGTTTCTGCTGAAACGTTACCCATGGAGGCAAAGAAGGGAATGTACGAGAGTATAGTGGCAACAACAGTTATATGGGTGTGAAGCATGGGTTGTAAATGCAGTGGAGATGTTGTGTCTAAGGGCAGTGGTGTAAATATTATGCAGAGAGTTTGTAGTGTGGAATTTAGGAGGAGGTGTGGAGGGGCTGTTGAGGTGGTTTGGTCATTTAGAGAGAATGGAACAAAGTAGAATGACTTGGAAAGCGTATAAATCTGTAGAGGAAGGAAGGTGGGGTAGGGGTCGTCCTTGAAAAGGTTGGAGGGAGGGGGTAAAGGAGGTTTTGTGGGAGAGTGGCTTGGACTTCCAGAAAGTGTGTGTGAGCATGTTAGAAAGGAGTGATTGGAGATGAATGGTTTTTGGGACCTGACAAGCTGTTGGGGTGTGGTATGAGGATATGACCAGAGATTTGGTAAGGTGGGTAATGATGGAAATACGGGATAGGGTTGGGGGGTGGAGGCAGAGGTGGGGTTATAAAGGTAAGTGGCCTAACCACTTTGGCATGATTGTTGGAGTGTAAGCAGGGTAATATTTTGTGAAGGGATTCAGGGAAACCGGTATTGAGTCCTGGAAATGGGAAGTACAGTGGAACCTCATCTTACAAACTTAATCCGTTCCATGACCTTGTTCTTATCCTGATTTGTTCATATGCTGAGCCAGTTTTCTTCATTTAAATTAATTAAAAAGCCATTAATCTGTTCCGACTCTCAGGAGGCACGACAAAATACAATATTTCGCTAATATCAGCTCTACAGCTTATTCATCTATCACAATTCATCTGATATGCATAAACAATATTAATAACATAGAAATATGATATATACTCTAAAATGAATAAATTAGGCCATTACATGGCGAGTGATGGCGACGGCAGCGGCAGCAGCATCCGCTGTTTACTCTCCCACTGACTATAGTATCTTCCCATGTTCTTATTATAAGAGAAAACAATGTGTGAAGGCTAACTGCATTAGATCACTACGTAATTTCATAAGGAAAACATAATGTAAAGAAATAAATTGGTGTATGTAGTACTACAGCATGTACCTTGGAGAAGAGATCCTTACGGAGGTTGATAAGGAGAAGAGATGCTTGCGGAGGTTTATGGTGAAGAGATACTATCGCTTAATTGCTTAACATAATTGCTAAACTCTTAATGCTACACTTAATTAAGAACGTAAAACCATAGGAAAGGAGGAACACTGCAGCAGGCCTGTTGGCCCATACTAGGCAGGTCCTTCACAGATCCATCCCACTAATAGAATATTTGCCCTCATAAGAACATAAGAAATAAGGAACACTGCAACAGGCCTACTGGTCTATGCGAGGCAGCTCCAATTCTCCCCACCAGCTTAAGCCAATGCCTTGACCTAGTGAGGTCAGACATGTCACTTAAGGGAGGAGCACTGCGTCCAACCTAGTAGCTAGTCAAGTCCATTTCACAGACACCCACACCCACTCATAAGAACATAAGAAAGAAGGAACACTGCAGCAGGCCTACTGACCCATGAAAAGCAGGTCCATGTTCCCCCCCCTACCCCCGGATTAGACCAGTGACCCACCTAGTCAGGTTACTTCAACTTAAGGAAGGAGTATGGCATCAGACCTAGTAGCACAAGCTAGTCAGGTCCAACTCACACCCACCCAAACCCACTCATGTATTTATCTAACCTATTTTTAAAACTACACAACGTTTTAGCCTCTATAACTGTACTGGGGAGTTTGTTCCACTCATCCACAACTCTATTACCAAACCAGTGCTTTCCTATATCCTTCCTGACCCTGAATTTTTCCAACTTGAAACGATTGCTACAGGTCCCGTCTTGGCCGGAAATTTTCAGCATGCTATTTACATCCCCTTTATTTATTCCTGTTTTCCATTTATACACCTCGATCATATCCCCCCTAATTCTACGCCTTTCGAGAGAGTGCAGATTCAGGGCCCTCAGTCTATCCTCATAGAGAAGATTTCTGATACATGAGATCAACTTTGTCATCCTCCTTAATGGTGTGAACTTAACTGCTACAATTTGCTGGTGCTATAGCCTTTATAGACTCCTGCTTTAGTATTGTGCATATCATAAAAGTGCTACACTGATATGCTACCCTCATGCCTCGTTTGTGTTTTTCTATAATTTCAAGCTTTACTTCCATAGATATCATCCTCTTTTTCCTCTCAGCACTGTCCTTTGCACTTGCTGTCTTAGGACCCATGGTTAGAAAAAAGAAATTTGGCGAAATAACTGTACAAAACGTGAGTAAAACACAAGAATTCCTTCCATCGCGAGTATGCATGTGTTGCTGTTGTGGTACTCAGCCTGCCATTTCTTGGTGGTGTTCTGAAGCTCACTTATTATTATTAATATTATAATTATTATTATCAGTACATAAGTATTATTATATAGGTAGTAGGTTGGTAGACAGCAACCGCCCAGGGAGGTACTACCGTCCTGCCAAGTGAGTGTAAAACGAAAGCCTGTAATTGTTTTACATGATGGTAGGATTGCTGGTGTCCTTTTTTCTGTCTCATGAACATGCAAGATTTCAGGTATGTCTTGCTACTTCTACTTACACTTAGGTCACACTACACATACATGTACAAGCATATGTATACACACCCCTCTGGGTTTTCTTCTATTTTCTTACTAGCTCTTGTTCTTGTTTATTTCCTCTTATCTCCATGGGGAAGTGGAACAGAATTCTTCCTCCGTAAGCCATGCGTGTTGTAAGAGGTGACTAAAATGCCGGGAGCAAGGGGCTAGTAACCTCTTCTCCTGTATATATTACTAAATGTAAAAGGAGAAACTTTCGTTTTTCCTTTTGGGCCACCCCGCCTCGGTGGGATACGGCCGGTGTGTTGAAAGAAGAAGAAGAAGAAGTATTATTATATTATTATTATTATTTTTTTTTTTTCAACAAGTCGGCCGTCTCCCACCGAGGCAGGGTGACCCAAAAAAGAAAGAAAATCCCCAAAAAGAAAATACTTTCATCATCATTCAACACTTTCACCACACTCGCACATTATCACTGTTTTTGCGGAGGTGCTCAGAATACAACAGTCTAGAAGCATACACATATAAAGATACACAACATATCCCCCCAAACTGCCAATATCCCAAACCCCTCCTTTAAAGTGCAGGCATTGTACTTCCCATTTCCAGGACTCAAGTCCGACTATATGAAAATAACCGGTTTCCCTGAATCCCTTCACTAAATATTACCCTGCTCACACTCCAACAGATCGTCAGGTCCCAAGTACCATTCGTCTCCATTCACTCCTATCTAACACGCTCACGCACGCTTGCTGGAAGTCCAAGCCCCTTACCCACAAAACCTCCTTTACCCCCTCTCTCCAACCCTTTCGAGGACGACCCCTACTCCGCCTTCCTTCCCCTATAGATTTATATGCTTTCCATGTCATTCTACTTTGATCCATTCTCTCTAAATGACCAAACCACCTCAACAACCCCTCTTCTGCCCTCTGACTAATACTTTTATTAACTCCACACCTCCTAATTTCCACACTCCGAATTTTCTGCATAATATTTACACCACACATTGCCCTTAAACAGGACATCTCCACTGCCTCCAACCGTCTCCTCGCTGCTGCATTTACCACCCAAGCTTCACACCCATATAAGAGTGTTGGTACTACTATACTTTCATACATTCCCTTCTTTGCCTCCATAGATAACGTTTTTTGACTCCACATATACCTCAACGCACCACTCACCTTTTTTCCCTCATCAATTCTATGATTAACCTCATCCTTCATCAATCCATCCGCCGACACGTCAACTCCCAAGTATCTGAAAACATTCACTTCTTCCATACTCCTCCTCCCCAATTTGATATCCAATTTTTCTTTATCTAAATCATTTGACACCCTCATCACCTTACTCTTTTCTATGTTCACTTTCAACTTTCTACCTTTACACACATTCCCAAACTCATCCACTAACCTTTGCAATTTTTCTTTAGAATCTCCCATAAGCACAGTATCATCAGCAAAAAGTAACTGTGTAAATTCCCATTTTGAATTTGATTCCCCATAATTTAATCCCACCCCTCTCCCAAACACCCTAGCATTTACTTCCTTAACAACCCCATCTATAAATATATTAAACAACCATGGTGACATTACACATCCCTGTCTAAGACCTACTTTTACCGGGAAGTAGTCTCCCTCTCTTCTACACACCCTAACCTGAGCCTCACTATCCTCATAAAAACTCTTAACAGCATTTAATAACTTATCACCTATTCCATATACTTGCAACATCTGCCACATTGCTCCTCTATCCACTCTATCATATGCCTTTTCTAAATCCATAAATGCAATAAAAACTTTCCTATCTTTATCTAAATACTGTTGACATATATGCTTCAATGTAAACACCTGATCTACACATCCCCTACCCACTCTAAAACCTCCTTGCTCATCCGCAATCCTACATTCTGTCTTACCTCTAATTCTTTCAATTATAACCCTACCGTACACTTTTCCTGGTATACTCAGTAAGCTTATTCCTCTTTAATTTTTACAGTCTCTTTTGTCCCCTTTCCCTTTATATAAAGGGACTATACATGCTCTCTGCCAATCCCTAGGTACCTTCCCCTCTTTCATACATTTATTAAACAAAAGTACCAACCACTCCAACACTATATCCCCCCCTGCTTTTAACATTTCTGTCATGATCCCATTAGTTCCAGCTGCTTTACCCCCTTTCATTTTACGTAATGCCTCACGTACCTCCCCCACACTTACATTCTGCTCTTCTTCACTCCTAAAAGATGGTATACCTCCCTGACCAGTGCATGAAATTACTGCCTCTGTTTCTTCCTTAACATTTAAAAGTTCCTCAAAATATTCTCGCCATCTACCCAATACCTCCATCTCCCCATCTACTAACTCCCCTACTCTGTTTTTAACTGACAAATCCATATTTTCCCTAGGCTTTCTTAACTTGTTTAACTCACTCCAAATTTTTTTCTTATTTTCATTAAAATTTCTTGACAGTGCCTCTCCCACTCTATCATCTGCTCTTCTTTTGCACTCTCTCACCACTCTCTTTACCTTTCTTTTACTCTCCATATACTCTGCTCTTCTTATAACACTTCTGCTTTGTAAAAACCTCTCATAAGCTACCTTTTTCTCTTTTATCACACCCTTTACTTCATCATTCCACCAATCACTCCTCTTTCCTCCTGCCCCCACCCTCCTATAACCACAAACTTCTGCCCCACATTCTAATACTGCATTTTTAAAACTATTCCAACCCTCTTCAACCCCCCCACTACTCATCTTTGCACTAGCCCACCTTTCTGCCAATAGTCGCTTATATCTCACCCGAACTTCCTCCTCCCTTAGTTTATACACTTTCACCTCCCTCTTACTTGTTGTTGCCACCTTCCTCTTTTCCCATCTACCTCTTACTCTAACTGTAGCTACAACTAAATAATGATCCGATATATCAGTTGCCCCTCTATAAACATGTACATCCTGGAGCCTACCCATCAACCTTTTATCCACCTATACATAATCTAATAAACTACTTTCATTACATGCTACATCATACCTTGTATATTTATTTATCCTCTTTTTCATAAAATATGTATTACTTATTACCAAATTTCTTTCTACACATAGCTCAATTAAAGGCTCCCCATTTACATTTACCCCTGGCACCCCAAATTTACCTACTACTCCTTCCATAACATTTTTACCCACTTTAGCATTGAAATCCCCAACCACCATTACTCTCACACTTGATTCAAAACTCCCCACGCATTCACTCAACATTTCCCAAAATCTCTCTCTCTCCTCTACACTTCTCTCTTCTCCAGGTGCATACACGCTTATTATAACCCACTTTTCACATCCAATCTTTATTTTACTCCACATAATCCTTTAATTTATACATTTATAGTCCCTCTTTTCCTGCCATAGCTTATCCTTCAACATTATTGCTACTCCTTCTTTAGCTCTAACTCTATTTGAAACCCCTGACCTAATCCCATTTATTCCTCTCCACTGAAACTCTCCCACCCCCTTCAGCTTTGTTTCACTTAAAGCCAGGACATCCAGCTTCTTCTCATTCATAACATCCACAATCATCTCTTTCTTATCATCTGCACAACATCCACGCACATTCAGACTTCCCACTTTGACAGTTTTCTTCTTCTTATTCTTTTTAGTAATCTTTACAGGAAAAGGGATTACTAGCCCATTGTTCCCGGCATTTTAGTTGACTTTTACAACACGCATGGCTTACGGAGGAAAGATTCTTATTCCACTTCCCCATGGATATAAAAGGAAAATTAATAAGACCAAGAACTATTAAGATAAAATCAAAGAAAACTCAGATGAGTGTGTATAAATAAATGTGTACATGTATGTGTAGTGTGACCTAAGTGTAAGTAGAAGTATTATTATTATTATTATTATTATTATTATTTCTTTTCTTTCAACACATCGGCTGTATCCCACCAAGGCAGGGTGGCCCAAAAGGAAAAACAAAAGTTTCTCCTTTCACATTTAGTAATATATACAGGAGAAGGGGTTACTAGCCCCTTGCTCCTGGCATTTTAGTCACCTCTTACAACACGCATGGCTTACGGAGGAAGAATTCTGTTCCACTTCCCCATGGAGATGAGAGGAAATAAACAAGAGCAAGAACTAGTAAGAAAATAGAAGAAAACCCAGAGGGGTTTGTATATATATACTTGTACATGTATGTGTAGTGTGACCTAAGTGTAAGTAGAAGTAGCAAGACGTACCTGAAATCTTGCATGTTTATGAGACAGAAAAGACCCCAGCAATCCTACCATCATGTAAAACAATTACAGGCTTTAATTTTACATTCACTTGGCAGGACGGTAGTACCTCCCTGGGCGGTTGCTGTCTACCAACCTACTACCTAGGATTATTATTATTATTAATTTAGGGAACTGGAGCACAGATTCAATTCCCTTGATCAAGAGCCCCTCACCATGTACATACTACTACTACTACTACTAATAATAAAAATAATAATTATTATAGCTAATAATAATAATAATAATTTAGGTAGTAGGTTGGTAGACAGCAACCGCCCAGGGAGGTACTACCGTCCTGCCAAGTGAGTGTAAAACGAAAGCCTGTAATTGTTTTACATGATGGTAGGATTGCTGGTGTCCTTTTTTCTGTCTCATGAACATGCAAGATTTCAGGTACGTCTTGCTACTTCTGCTTACACTTAGGTCACACTACACATACATGTACAAGCATATGTATACACACCCCTCTGGGTTTTCTTCTATTTTCTTACTAGCTCTTGTTCTTGTTTATTTCCTCTTATCTCCATGGGGAAGTGGAACAGAATTCTTCCTCCGTAAGCTATGCGTGTTGTAAGAGGCGACTAAAATGCCAGGAGCAAGGGGCTAGTAACCCCTTCTCCTGTATATATTACTAAATGTGAAAGGAGAAACTTTTGTTTTTCCTTTTGGGCCACCCTGCCTTGGTGGGATACGGCCGATGTGTTGAAAGAAAGAAAGAATAATAATAATAATAATACAATATAATGTAGTAGGTTCGTAGACAGCAACCACCCAGGGAGGTACTACTGTCCTGTCAAGTGAGTGTAAAACAAAAGCTTGTAATTGTTTTACATGATGGTAGGATTGCTGGTGTCTTTTTTCTGTCTCACAAACATGCAAGATTTCAGGTACGTCTTGCTACTTCTACTTACTCTTAGGTCACACTACACATACATGTACACGTTTATGTATACACACTCATCTGAGTTTTCTTTGATTTTATCTTAATAGCTCTTCTTCTTATTGCTTTTCCTTTTATATCCATGGAGAAGTGGATTAAGAATCTTTCCTCCGTAAGCCATGCGTGTTGCAAAAGTCAACTAAAATGCCGGGAACAATGGGCTATTAACCCCTTTTCCTGTATAGCCAACTAAAAAGAAAAAGAAGAAAACCATCAAAGTGGGATGTTTGAATGTGCATGGATGTTGTGCGAATGATAAGAAAGAGATGATTGAGGATGTTATGAATGAGAAGAAGCTGGATGTCCTGGCTTTAAGTGAAACAAAGCTGAAGGGGGTGGGAGAGTTTCAATGGGAAGAAATAAATGGGATTAGGTCAGCGGTTTCAAATAGTTAGAGCTGAAGAAGGAGTAGCAATAATGTTGAAGGATAAGTTATGGCAAGCAAAGAGAGAATATAAATGTATTAATTCAATGATTATATGGAGTAAAATAAGGGTTGGATTTGAAAAGTGGGTTATAGTAATCATTTATGCACCTGGAGAAGAGAGAAGTGTAGAGGAGAGAGAGAGATTTTGGGAAATATTTAGTGAGTGCATGGGGAGTTTTGAACTAAGTGTAAGAGTACTTGTAGTTGGGGATTTCAATGCTAAAGTGGATAAAAATGTTGTGGAGAGGGTAATAGGTAATTTTGGGGTGCCAGGGGTAAATGAAAATGGGGAGCCTTTAATTGAGCTAGGTGTAGAAAGAGGTTTGGTAATAAGTAATACATATTTTATGAAAAAGAGGATAAATAAGTATACAAGGTATGATATAGCATGTAATGAAAGTAGTTTGTTAGATTATGTATTGGTGGATAAAAGGTTGATGGGTAGGCTTCAGGATGTACATGTTTATAGAGGGGCAACTGATATATTGAATCATTATTTAGTTGTAGCTACAGTTAGAGTAAGAGGTAGATGGGACAAAAGGAAAATGGCAACAGCAAGCAAGAGAGAGGTGAAAGTGTATAAACTAATGGAGGAGGAAGTTCGGGTGAGATATAAGTAACTGTTGGCAGAAAGGTGGGCTAGTGCAAGTATGAGTAGTTCGGGGGTTGAAGAGGGTTGGAATAGTTTTAAAAATGCAGTATTAGAATGTGGGGCAGAAGTTTGTGGCTATAGGAGGGTGGGTGCAGGAGGAAAGAGGAGTGATTGGTGGAATGATGAAGTAAAGGGATTGATAAAATAGAAAGATGTAGCTTATGAAAGGTTTTTTACAAAGCAGAAGTGTTATAAGAAGAGCAGAGTATATGGAGAGTAAAAGAAAGGTGAAGAGAGTAGTGAGAGAGTGCAAAAGGAGAGCAGATGATAGAGTGGAAGAGACACTGTCAAGAAATTTCGATGAAAATAAGAAAAAAATTTGGAGTAAGATAAACAAGTTAAAAAAACCTAGGGAACAAATGGATTTGTCAGTTAAAAACAGAACAAGGGAGCTAGTAGATGGAGAGCTGGAGGGATTGGGTATATTGCGAGAATATTTTGAGGAGCTTTTAAATGTCGATGAAGAAAGGGAGGCAGTAATTTCATGCATTGGCCAAGGAGGTATAACATCTTTTAGGAGTGAAGAAGAGCAGGATGTGAGTGTGGGGGAGGTGTGTGAGGCATTACGTAGAATGAAAGAGGGGTAAAGCAGCTGGAACTGACGGGATCATGACAGAAATGTTAAAGCAGGGGGGAAGGATATAGTGTTGGAGTGGTTGGTATTTTTGTTTAATAAGTGTATGAATGAGGGAAAGGTACCTAGGGATTGGTAGAGAGCATGTATAGTTCCTTTATATAAAGGGAAGGGGGACAAAAGAGATTGCAAAAATTATAGGGGAACAAGTTAACTGAGTATACCAGGAAAGGTGTATGGTAGGTTTATTATTGAAAGAATTAGAAGTAGGATTGCAGATGAGCAAGGAGGCTTTAGAGTGGGTAAGGGATGTGTAGATCATGTGTTTACATTGAAGCATGTATGTGAATAGTATTTAGATCAAGGTAGGGAAGTTTTCATTGCATTTATGAATTTAAAAAAGGCAAATGATAGAGTGGATAGGGGAGCGATATGGCAGATGTTGCAAGTATATGAAATAGGTAGTAAGTTACTAAATGCTGTAAAGAGTTTTTATGAGGATAGCGAGGCTCAGGTTAGGGTGTGTAGAAGAGAGGGAGAATACTTCCTGGTAAAAGTAGGTCTTAGACAGGGATGTGTAATGTCACCATGGTTGTTTAATATATTTATAGATGAGATTGTAAAAGAAGTAAATGCTAGGGTGTTGGGGAGAGGGGTGGGATTAAATTATGGGGAATCAAATACAAAATGGGAGTTGACACAGTTACTTTTTGCTGTGGTACTGTGCTTATGGGAGGTTCTAAAGAAGAGTTGCAAAGGTTAGCGGACGAGTTTGGGAGGGTGTGTAAAGGTAGAAAGTTGAAAGTGAATATAGATAAGAGTAAGGTGATTTTTTTTTATTTTTATTATCACACTGGCCGATTCGCACCAAGGCAGGGTGGCCCGAAAAAGAAAAACTTTCACCATCATTCACTCCATCACTGTCTTGCCAGAAGGGTGCTTTACACTACAGTTTTTAAACTGCAACATTAACACCCCTCCTTCAGAGTGCAGGCACTGTACTTCCCATATCCAGGACTCAAGTCCGGCCTGCTGGTTTCCCTGAATCCCTTCATAAATGTTACTTTGCTCACACTCCAACAGCACGTCAAGTATTAAAAACCATTTGTCTGCATTCACTCCTATCAAACACGCTCATGCATGCCTGCTGGAAGTCCAAGCCCCTCGCACACAAAGCCTCCTTTACCCCCTCTCTCCAACCTTTCCTAGGCCGACCCCTACCCCGCCTTCCTTCCACGACAGACTGATACACTCTTGAAGTCATTCTGTTTCGCTCCATTCTCTCTCTACATGTCCGAACCACCTCAACAACCCTTCCTCAGCCCTCTGGACAACAGTTTTGGTAATCCCGCACCTCCTCCTAACATCCAAACTACAAATTCTCTGCATTATATTCACACCACACATTGCCCTCAGACATGACATCTCCACTGCCTCCAGCCTTCTCCTCGCTGCAACATTCATCACCCATGCTTCACACCCATATAAGAGCGTTGGTAAAACTAAACTCTCATACATTCCCCTCTTTGCCTCCTAGGACAAAGTTCTTTGTCTCCACAGACTCCTAAGTGCACCACTCACTCTTTTTCCCTCATCAATTCTATGATTCACCTCATCTTTCATAGACCCATCCGCTGACACATCCACTCCCAAATATCTGAATACATTCACCTCCTCCATACTCTCTCCCTCCAATCTGATATTCAATCTTTCATCACCTAATCTTTTTGTTATCCTCATAACCTTACTCTTTCCTGTATTCACCTTTAATTTTCTTCTTTTGCACACCCTACCAAATTCATCCACCAATCTCTGCAACTTCTCTTCAGAATCTCCCAAGAGCACAGTGTCATCAGCAAAGAGCAGCTGTGACAACTCCCACTTTGTGTGTGATTCTTTATCTTTTAACTCCACGCCTCTTGCCAAGACCCTCGCATTTACTTCTCTTACAACCCCATCTATAAATATATTAAACAACCATGGTGATATCACACATCCTTGTCTAAGGCCTATTTTTACTGGGAAAAAATTTCCCTCTTTCCTACATACTCTAGCTTGAGCCTCACTGTCCTCGTAAAAACTCTTCATTGCTTTCAGTAACCTACCTCCTACACCATACACTTGCAACATCTGCCACATTGCCCCCCCTATCCACCCTGTCATACGCCTTTTCCAAATCCATAAATGCCACAAAGACCTCTTTAGCCTTATCTAAATACTGTTCACTTATATGTTTCACTGTAAACACCTGGTCCACACACCCCCTACCTTTCCTAAAGCCTCCTTGTTCATCTGCTATCCTATTCTCCGTCTTACTCTTAATTCTTTCAATAATAACTCTACCATACACTTTACCAGGTATACTCAAGAGACTTATCCCCCTATAATTTTTGCACTCTCTTTTATCCCCTTTGCCTTTATACAAAGGAACTATGCATGCTCTCTGCCAATCCCTAGGTACCTTTACCCTCTTCCATACATTTATTAAATAATTGCACCAACCACTCTAAAACTATATCCCCACCTGCTTTTAACATTTCTATCTTTATCCCATCAATCCCGGCTGCCTTACCCCCTTTCATTTTACCTACTGCCTCACGAACTTCCCCCACACTCACAACTGGCTCTTCCTCACTCCTACAAGATGTTATTCCTCCTTGTCCTATACACGAAATCACAGCTTCCCTATCTTCATCAACATTTAACAATTCCTCAAAATATTCCCTCCATCTTCCCAATACCTCTAACTCTCCATTTAATAATTCTCCTCTCCTATTTTTAACTGACAAATCCATTTGTTCTCTAGGCTTTCTTAACTTGTTAATCTCACTCCAAAACTTTTTCTTATTTTCAACAAAATTTGTTGATAACATCTCACTCACTCTCTCATTTGCTCTTTTTACATTGCTTCACCACTCTCTTAACCTCTCTCTTTTTCTCCATATACTCTTCCCTCCTTGCATCACTTCTACTTTGTAAAAACTTCTCATATGCTAACTTTTTCTCCCTTACTACTCTCTTTACATCATCATTCCACCAATCGCTCCTCTTCCCTCCCGCACCCACTTTCCTGTAACCACAAACTTCTGCTGAACACTTTAACACTACATTTTTAAACCTACCCCATACCTCTTCGACCCCATTGCCTATGCTCTCATTAGCCCATCTATCGTCCAATAGCTGTTTATATCTTACCCTAACTGCCTCCTCTTTTAGTTTATAAACCTTCACCTCTCTCTTCCCTGATACTTCTATTCTCCTTGTATCCCATCTACCTTTTACTCTCAGTGTAGCTACAACTAGAAAGTGATCTGATATATCTGTGGCTCCTCTATAAACATGTACATCCTGAAGTCTACTCAACAGTCTTTTATCTCCCAATACATAATCCAACAAACTACTGTCATTTCGCCCTACATCATATCTTGTATACTTATTTATCCTCTTTTTCTTAAAATATGTATTACCTATAACTAAACCCCTTTCTATACAAAGTTCAATCAAAGGGCTCCCATTATCATTTACACCTGGCACCCCAAACTTACCTACCACACCCTCTCTAAAAGTTTCTCCTACTTTAGCATTCAGGTCCCCTACCACAATTACTCTCTTACTTGGTTCAAAGGCTCCTATACATTCACTTAACATCTCCCAAAATCTCTCTCTCTCCTCTGCATTTCTCTCTTCTCCAGGTGCATACACGCTTATTATGACCCACTTCTCGCATTCAACCTTTACTTTAATCCACATAATTCTTGAATTTACACATTCATATTCTCTTTTCTCCTTCCATAACTGATCATTCAACATTACTGCTACCCCTTCCTTTGCTCTGACTCTCTCAGATACTCCAGATTTAATCCCATTTATTTCCCCTCACTGAAACTCCCCTACCCCCTTCAGCTTTGTTTCGCTTAGGGCCAGGACATCCAACTTCTTTTCATTCATAACATCAGCAATCATCTGTTTCTTGTCATCTGCACTACATCCATGCACATTTAAGCACCCCAGTTTTATAAAGTTTTTCTTCTTCTCTTTTTTAGTAAATGTCTACAGGAGAAGGGGTTACTAGCCCATTGCTCCCGGCATTTTAGTCGCCTCATACGACACGCATGGCTTACGGAGGAAAGATTCTTTTCCACTTCCCCATGGACAATAGAAGAAATAAAGAACAAGAGCTATTTAGAAAAAGGAGAAAAACCTAGATGTATGTATATATATATGCATGTGCGTGTCTGTGAAGTGTGACCAAAGTGTAAGTAGGAGTAGCAAGATATCCCTGTTATCTAGCATGCTTATGAGACAGAAAAAGAAAACAGCAATCCTACCATCATGCAAAACAGTTAAAGGTTTCTGTTTCACAGTCATCTGGCAGGACGGTAGTACTTCCCTGGGTGGTTGCTGTAAGGTGATGAGGGTACCAAATGATTCAGATAAAGAAAAATTGGATATCACATTGGAGAGAGAGGGTATGGAAGAAGTGAATGTTTTCCGATATTTGGGAGTTGATGTGTCAGCGGATGGGTTTATGAAGGATGAGGTTAACCATAGAATTGATGAAGATAAAAAGGTGAGTGGTGTATTGAGGTATATGTGGAGATAAAAAACGTTATCTATGGAGGCAAAGAAGGGAATGTATGAAAGTATAGTGGTACCAACACTCTTATATGGGTGTGAAGCTTGGGTTGTAAATGCTGCATCGAGGAAGCGGTTGGAGGCAGTGGAGATGTCCTGTCTAAGGGCAATGCTTGGTGTAAATATTATGCAGAAAATTCAGAGTGTGGAAATTAGGAGAAGGTGTGTAGTTAATAAAAGTATTAGTCAGAGGGCTGAAGAGGGGTTGTTGAGGTGGTTTGGTAATTTAGAGAGAATGGATCAAAGTAGAATGACTTGGAGGGCATATAAATCTGTAGGGGAAGGAAGGTGGGGTAGGGGTTGTGCTTGAAAAGGGTGGAGGGAGGGGGTAAAGGAGGTTTTGTGGGTAAAGGGCTTGGATTTCAAGTAAGTTTGCGTTAGCGTGTTAGATAGGAGTGAATGGAGACGTATGGTTTTTGAGACCTGACGAGCTGTTGGAGTGTGAGCAGAGTAATATTTAGTGAAGGGATTCAGGGAAGCTGGTTATTTTATATAGCCGGACTTGAGTACTGGAAATGGGAAGTACAATGCCTGCACTTTAAAGGAGGGGTTTGGGATATTGGCAGTTTAGAGGGATATGTTATATATCTTTATATATGCTTCTAAACTGTTGTATCTGGGTGCCTCTGCAAAGACAGTGATTTTGTATAAGTAAGGTGAAAGTGTTGAATGATGATGAAAGTATTTTCTTTTTGGGGATTTTCTCTCTTTTTGGTTCACCCTGCTTCAATGGGAGATGGCCAACTTGTTGAAAAACAAAAATTAGTAATAATAATACTAATAATAACAGTAAGGAGAAACTTCAAAAGGCTGCCAGTAGTTGGCACCACCATCATCAAAACATTGGTAACTACTACTACTTTTCACATGTCTAGACTTAAGTAGTCTATATGTATTAGGTTAAGTCTGCCTGAATTACCTTGGCATGATAGTGGAGGGAGGGGGTAAAGGAGGTTTTGTGGGTAAGGGGCTTGGATTTCAAGTAAGTTTGCGTTAGTGTGTTAGATAGGAGTGAATGGAGACGAATGGTTTTTGAGACCTGACGAGCTGTTGGAGTGTGAGCAGAGTAATATTTAGTGAAGGGATTCAGGGGAAACCGGTTATTTTCATATAGTCGGACTTGAGTCCTGGAAATGGGAAGTACAATGCCTGCACTTTAAAGGAGGGGTTTGGGATATTGGCAGTTTGGAGGGACATGTTGTGTATCTTTATATGTGTATGCTTCTAAACTGTTGTATTCTGAGCACCTCTGCAAAAACAGTGATAATGTGTGAGTGTGGTGAAAGTGTTGAATGATGATGAAAGTATTTTCTTTTTGGGGATTTTCTTTCTTTTTAGGGATTTTCTTTCTTTTTTGGGTCACCCTGCCTCGGTGGGAACGGCCGACTTGTTGAAAAAAAAAAAAAAAAAAAAATTGTAACCTTTGCAAAGAAATAAATATTGTATTTATTTATTTATTTATTTATTTAACCCCTTGACTGTCGCAACCCCCAATCCTGAGGTGTCTCCTGGTGTCGCAAAATTAAAAAAAAAAAAAAATTATTTTTTCTTATGAAAAGATGGAGAATCTTTTTCCGATTGTAATGACACCAAAAAAAACGAAATTTGATGGAAAACTGACGGAATTATGCTCTCGCGAAGTTAGCGACCTCGGCAATATTTACAAATCGGCGATTTCGCCCACTTTGAGCCCTATTTTCTGCTAATTCCGTTGTTTCAGTCAACCAAACTCATGGCTATTTATTTAGAACTCCATTTTTTCTATCGATTGAGTACGAGAAACTGCCCATTTACCGATTTCAACTACCCAATAATGTGGTCAGAAATTTGCAATTTGGCCAATTTCATGAAAATTAAAAAATATGACAATTTCAAAATAAGGTCCAGAATGAACAATGCAGACATTCCTGGCTCTAAAATAACAATTTCTTTGTTCATCAGTCATGTCTCCAGGCCCCTCTGATATTACTCTTGCTTTCTATTTTGAATTTTTATTCAAACAAAAAATAGAAGACTTACTATTATGCAGACTACTGCAATACTGTAATAATTGTATAAATAACATCAACCCATTCATGACTGCATATTAGAATGGCTAGTTGGACATTTGTTGGACAATGACATCATTTGTTTACTTTTGAACATTGGCAAAAATCAAACATTTCCCCTACTTTGAGCTCCATTTCCAGGTTCTTTTTATAGTAAAATCAATCAAAATCACCTCTATTTCTACAATATGTTTTCCATTCTATCAAATGAGACCAAGAAAACGAGAATACAACCATAAATACTATATGAAAATAGACCACAAAGTCGGCATTTTAATTAAAAAAAACGGTCGGAGTTTTTTTTTCTAATTATGCACTGCGTGCTCCAGGATTTTTTTTATATGGTGTACACTGACCACACAGACCCATTCTCTCACATGTGGGCCTACCAGCTTTCTCCTGCTTGATTTGAAGCCGCTAGAATTTATGAGTATATATACGTCAAACACGGTACCTCGTAAGACGTATATATACGGCCGCGACAGTCAAAGGGTTATTAAGGAACCTCCCTTGAGGGGGAAGTTTGCATCCTGAAATTTCGTTCATATCCAGAAGCAGAAAATCAACCAAACAACTGTTTGTATCTTGAAAAATTTGCATGGTAGGGCATTCATAAGCCAAGGTTCCACAGTACAATACCTACACTTTAAAGGATGGGTTTGGGATATTGCCAGTTTGGAGGGACGTCTAAGCTGTCGTATCTGAGTGCCTCTGCAAAGACAGTGATTATGTATGAGTCATAGTGAAAATGATGAATGATGATGAAAGTTTTTTCTTTCTTTTTCGTTCATCCTGCCTCGGTGGGATATGGCCAACATGTTAAAAAAAAAATCCCATTATCACGAGGTAGGGCAAGTAAAAGGGAAAAGGAAAGGGAAGGGAAGAGAAAGATTTAGACTACATTATATATCTCGGAGTACATTTTCTTTTCTTTTTTAACACATCGGCTATTTCCCACCAAGGCAGGGTGGCCCGAAAAAGAAAAACTTTCATCATTCACTCCATCACAGATGTCTATGCCATTCCTGGTTACACAGCCATATACAACTGTAGGCCAGATCAACAAGGGGGTGGCACAGCTATATACTACTCAGACCAACTAGAATGTATCACTAATACTTGCACAAGGGATGAACATGGGGAATATATAATAGCTAAATTCAAATCCAAATACCTACAAAAACCTCTCACAGTGATAAACATCTACAGAGCACCACAGTCAAACATTAGCCATTTTAGTGAAGACCTAGGAAGTATGATAACTGATGCACGCATGAACAAAGATCACTTACTACTCTCAGGTGACTTCAATATAAATCTCCTACAAGACCAAGATCCACATGTTACTGAATTCACAAACACTATGAGTAACTGCATGTTGCTACCAACAGTAACAAAACCTACAAGAGTCACAGAGACTAGTGTTTCCCTACTAGACCACATCTGGACCAACACCATATCCCCCTTAAGATCAGGCATAATCACAGATAATACCACAGATCATTACCCTACCTTCCTCATAGCAAACCTTGGCAAATTACCCCTAGACACTACTAAAGTCACTTTCAGGCTTCACGATGAGGCAGCTATCAATAACTTCACAGCAGCAGTGACAAACATTGACTGGCACACTGAGCTAGAAATCTATACAGATATTGATGAATGTATTAATAATTTTCTAAAAAAGACCCAATACCTCTATAACAAGCACTGCCCTAAAAAAACTAAACAGATGACTGCGAAGAGACTGAACAGTCCCTGGCTAACACCCAGTATCCTCAAATCCATAAATACAAAGCACCAATACGAAAAACGGTAGAGAATGGGCCATATAACCAGAGACCAAACAAAAGGTTACTCGTCAATCCTAACCAGCCTAATAAGAAGGGCTAAAAAATTGTATTATGAGAACAGATTATCCAACTTACGAGGTGACATAAAAAAGACCTGGAAAACCCTATCAAAAATACTAGGAACAAAAAAGTTAACACGAAATAGCAAAATTGAATTAACAAAACCAGATGAACCCCAATTCCCACCTACTGAAACAGCAAACAGACTCAATGATTTCTTCTCCACTATAGGAATAAACCTTGCCAATAAAATCCCAAGCTCAGATAACCCACCCAGTGACTACCTCACTGGCAACTATCCGAACACACTGTTCCTAGCTCTGACTAACCCAACTGAAGTCTCCCTTATTATCAACAAACTAAAAAACAAAACAGGAGATTTAAATACCTTACCACCCATTATATACAAAAAAGTGTCACAGGTGCTATCACCAATCATTGCAACACTCTTTAACAAATTCATTGAATCCTCTACCTTTCCTACAGTTCTCAAAATAGCAAGGGTCACCCCGATCCATAAAGGAGGAGACCACACAGACTTGAATAACTATAGGCCAATATCCAACTTACACCCTCTCTCTAAAATCTTCGAAAAATTAATCCATAAGCGTATCTATTCCTACCTCATCTCCCACAACATACTCAACCCCTGTCAATTTGGGTTCAGGCCTAATAAAAATACTTATGATGCTATTATCCACATGCTAGAACATATTTATACAGCAATAGAGAAAAAAGAAGTCCCACTGGGGATCTTCATTGACTTATGTAAAGCTTTCAGTACAGTTGACCACGACTTGCTCCACATGAAATTGTCGCACTATGGTATAAGAGGGCACTCCCTCAACTACCTAAAGTCATACCTCAGCAACAGAAGCCAATATGTGAACACAAATGGGGCAAACTCTTCCGCACAGCCAATTACATTTGGTGTCCCACAGGGAAGTGTCCTAGGCCCTCTTCTCTTTCTCATATACATAAATGACCTACCAAATGCATCGCAACTACTCAAACCCACACTATTTGCAGATGACACTACATTCGTCTACTCTCACCCGAACCCCGTCATGCTAGCCAATACTGTAAATACCGAATTACAGAAAATATCAACCTGGATGAGGACCAACAAACTTATTCTAAACATTGACAAAACCTACTACATTCAGTTTGGTAACAGAGCTACAGATGTGTCTCTAAACATAATGATAAATGGATCACCTATCACAAAACTCACAGAGGGAAAATTCTTAGGAATCCACCTTGATAATAGACTCAAATTTCAAACACATATACAACAAATTTCCCCAAAAATTTCAAAGACCATAGGCATACTATCGAAGATATGGTACTGTGTTCCACAGTCAGCCCTCCTGGCCCTATATCACTCACTTATTTACCCTTATCTCACATATGGAATTTGTGCATGGGGCTCAACAACAATAAACCATCTCAGACCACTAATCACCCAACAAAAGGCTGCAGTCAGAATGATGATAAATTCCCACTACAGACAACACACTCCACCAATATTCAAAACTCTAAACCTACTCACAATTCAAAACATCCATACTTATTACTGCACCTACTACATAAATAGAGCACTTAACTCTGACATAAACCCTCCCCTCAAACATCTCCTTACCAACCTTAACAGAACACATGACCATAACACAAGGC
>NW_027196185.1:85000-103580 GCF_038502225.1 Cherax quadricarinatus | reverse complement strand
CTCCAGACTGAGGGACTGACCACCTCAAAACTTTAAGGGTGATGGACTGATTACATCGTCTTCAAGTATCTTCTGCTTCTATCAACTTTTCTGTACTCGACTGAAGAAGCCTACTGTGTAGGCGAAACGTTTCGAAATAAAGATACCAAACTGTTGCATATGTGTCTTACCTAACAGAGAAGAAATAATATAGGACAACGCTAGTCAGGGTTTCACGTGCTCCATTTTCCACAGAATGGAATCTGAATGTCGTCGCCGCGGCCTTTGTCCAGATGATATGCCCAGTCTTTCGGAAATCGGTTCAAATGCAAGTCTTGTACTGATTAATAGGTTAGTTACAACTTTTATTATTATTATTATTAACATTATTCGAGTGATGGGTATAGCTTGGGGGTTAAAGCTATTGATTCACATCCCAAGAGACGAATATACGAGCAGGCAAGTCTTCTTACAATTACTGTTAGTTTCTTAATATCTGATACAAGTTTCCTAACGTTTGCTACAAGTCTCCTAACATTTGCTTCCAGTTTCCTAACATTTATTACAAGTCTCCTTACATTTGCTACAAGTCTTCTTACATTTGCTACAACTATTACTATTACTACTCTTTCTACTCTGCTACCGAAAATTCCCCTTTACCCCTTACTCTTAAGAATGGTCGTTTCGCCTTCTCTACTTTTCTCGCCCCAGAGTGATTTGACAATGGAATTACCAGGAAGAACGGAAATATGGACTGAGAAAATTATTAAAGAGAGACATTTTTCAGTGCAAGTTTTCAATTCTGACAACGTTTTAGTTGGTGTTGCTTTATCATAACATGATAAAACTCAGCATTGAACGAAACGTTGTGAGACCTGCTGCACATTCTGTTTTTTGTGCCTTTTAAAGAAAACAAAAGTGATTTTATACATGTTTAAGGCTAACAAAGGTCAGATTTTGTTGAATTTCTACAGTGTTCAAACCATCGATTACCCAGCTCGTCCTTATGTTCCTGCCGTGGTTCATTGTGGAGGCATACACCTGCGTCCATCACAACCTCTCACACAAGTAAGTTACCTCCTACACATTTCTAGTTTGTTTCCTTGGTTCTACAAGGCCAACTCCCATTTATTCTCAAAGCTTCCATTAGAAAACAACATAATAGTGTCTGGATCAATAACAGCTTAAAAAGCTGCTATTGATTAAGCTGAGGAATTCCACAAGGATGTGTTCTTAAAACCCTGTTTCTGTTATCTATTAATGGCCAAGCCTCAGCACTTTCTTGGAGAATTTGGTTCTCTTTATACGTCGAAGATTTTGATTTTGTGTTTGCAGGCACGAACATTCATACAAAGCGCAACTGACTGTACGTCTAGCTGCGCTGCGTCACACGACTTTTAGTTCTCAGTATTCAAAACAAAGTCGATTGAATTCATTCGGTGCTGTGTAATTCTCATTTTAATATGATGTGATATATTCTATACACCAACGCTTTTATAGGGGTCTGAAACATGGGTAGTGAATGTTGCAACAAGGAGAAGGCTGGAGGCAGTGTAGATGTCATGTCTGAGAGCAATGCGTAGTGTGAAAATAATGTAGAGAATTCGTAGTTTGGAAATTAGGAGGAGGTGAGAGATTACCGAAACTATTATCCAGAGGGCTGAGGAGGGGTTGTTGAGGTGGTTCAGACATGCAGAGAGGAGGGAAGGAAATAGAATGACTTCGAAAGTGTATAAATCTGTAGTGGAGGGAAGGCGGGGTAGGTGTCGGCCAAGGAAAAGCTGGAGTGAGGGGGTAAAGGATGTTTAGTGTGCGAGAGTGCTTGGACTTCCAGCAAGCGTGCGTGAGCGCGTTAGATAAGAGCAAATGGAGACAAATAATTTTTAGGACTTAACGTGCTGTTGGAGTGTAAGCAAAGTAACATTTATGAAGGGATTCAGGGAAACCGGCAGGTCGGACTTGATTCCTGGAGATGGGAAGTACAGTGTCTCCACTCTGAAGGAGGGGTGTTAATGTTGCAGTTGTATAACTGTAATGTATGCGCGCCTCTGGCAAGACAGTGATGGAATGAATGATAATGAAAGCTTTTCTTTTTCGGGCCACCCTGTCTTGGTGGGAGACGGCCGATGTGTTAATAAAAAAATAATAAAAAATTATTTTACATGAAGAATCTTTTCTTAAAGGAGCTTGAAGACTGGGTACAAGATGCTGGTGATGCTGGCTTCATCTTCTTCAGTCTTGGCTCAGCTGTCACGCCCTCCAGTATGCCAGAGCAGTAAGAATTATCAATGTTTCTTAATAAGATTATTGTAATAGAGGGCGCTAAACCCGTACTGGCCATACAATGCTTAAGGAATACGAACTGAAGCGGGGTTATATATGTTTCGAGTAAGGAAACGGTACCTCCAGTTCCTTGAATCGAGATTCCTTCACTAGCTTCCAGGCACATCCTTGAAGGAAGAGGAATTAATCCCCTCTTCAGATTTTATTTAGAGTCCAGGCTTGGCACACAACCGAGAGCTACCGGGTTAAGTATCCAGGTCTGGGAAAAGTATGGGCAAGTTTCCTTACACTTTCTTGCCCCTGCTCACATTATAGTATAAATGGACACTTGTGTTTCAGCGAAGAAAAAAATTCTGTGCAAAAAATATCATAGAGTCAGGAAATAATGGAAATGTAACCCACTTCTCCAAAAATTGTCTCACTTTCACATAAGGTTCGCAACCCATTTCTAACTTAGGTTGAGTTAGGTTAGGTTAGTTTACAAAGATAAAATATTAATATAAGACGATAAAATAGTCTGCCGAGCGAACACCTCATGTAACTATGTCATATTTCAACTGTTCAAGGCTCCGTTAACAAGGTATCCATATGACTGATTTTGCAAGTGTCATGATGACTGAGGTTCAGAGGATGGACTGTTGTAATGACAGTGTCCTCTTCAGTGTAGATAGGTAAGAAAACTCCAACATACTGAAGGTATTCAAAAGTTATATAAAATATATTATTATTTATTTATTTATTATTATTATTATTATTATTTTTATTATTTTATTATCACACTGGCCGATTCCCAACAAGGCAGGGTGGTCCGAAAAAGAAAAACTTTCACCATCATTCACTCCATCACTGTCTTGCCAGAAGAGTGCTTTACACTACAGTTTTTAAACTGCAACATTAACACCCCTCCTTCAGAGTGCAGGCACTGTACTTCCCATCTCCAGGACTCAAGTCCGGCCTGCCGGTTTCCCTGAACCCCTTCATAAATGTTACTTTGCTCACACTCCAACAGCACGTCAAGTATTAAAAACCATTTGTCTCCATTCACTCCTATCAAACACGCTCACGCATGCCTGCTGGAAGTCCAAGCCCCTCGCACACAAAACCTCCTTTACCCCCTCCCTCCAACCTTTCCTAGGCCGACCCCTACCCCGCCTTCCTTCCACTACAGACTGATACACTCTTAAAGTCATTCTGTTTCGCTCCATTCTCTCTACATGTCCGAACCACCTCAACAACCCTTCCTCAGCCCTGTGGACAACAGTTTTGGTAATCCCGCACCTCCTCCTAACTTCCAAACTACGAATTCTCTGAATTATATTCACACCACACATTGCCCTCAGACATGACATCTCCACTGCCTCCAGCCTTCTAGTCGCTGCAACATTCATCACCCATGCTTCACACCCATATAAGAGCGTTGGTAAAACTATACTCTCATACATTCCCCTCTTTGCCTCCAAGGACAAAGTTCTTTGTCTCCACAGACTCCTAAGTGCACCACTCACTCTTTTTCCCTCATCAATTCTATGATTCACCTTATCTTTCATAGACCCATCCGCTGACACGTCCACTCCCAAATATCTGAATACGTTCACCTCCTCCATACTCTCTCCCTCCAATCTGATATTCAATCTTTCATCACCTAATCTTTTTGTTATCCTCATAACCTTACTCTTTCCTGTATTCACCTTTAATTTTCTTCTTTTGCACACCCTACCAAATTCATCCACCAATCTCTGCAACTTCTCTTCAGAATCTCCCAAGAGCACAGTGTCATCAGCAAAGAGCAGCTGTGACAACTCCCACTTTGTGTGTGATTCTTTATCTTTTAACTCCACGCCTCTTGCCAAGACCCTCGCATTTACTTCTCTTACAACCCCATCTATAAATATATTAAACAACCACGGTGACATCACACATCCTTGTCTAAGGCCTACTTTTACTGGGAAATAATTTCCCTCTTTCCTACATACTCTAACTTGAGCCTCACTATCCTCGTAAAAACTCTTCACTGCTTTCAGTAACCTACCTCCTACACCATACACTTGCAACATCTGCCACATTGCCCCCCTATCCACCCTGTCATACGCCTTTTCCAAATCCATAAATGCCACAAAGACCTCTTTAGCCTTATCTAAATACTATTCACTTATATTATTATTATTATTATTATTATTATTATTATTATTATTATTATTATTATTATTATTATTATTATTATTATAGTGACAAAAAAAGAAACTTTTTCACCGTCATTCACTCCATCAGTGTCTTGTCAGAAGCACTCCGATACTACAGTTCAGATGCCTCTTAAAACTGCCCTATCTCCAGCCCTCCAGGGCTCAAGTCTGGCTAAAGAATTTGCCTGAATTACTACATAAATGTTACATTGCTAACACTCCAACAGCATGTTAAGTCATACAAAAACACTTGTCTTCACTCACTCCTAACAAGTTCATACGTGCCTTTCGGATGTCTAAACCCCTCACATGTGTAAAACAAATCACCAAATTCAACAAGAGATGTGGTGAAGAAAATTTCGGGGAGAATTTCTTAACAGAGATTTGTGATCAAGTAATCTGATAATTTTCTTGGGGGAATCTTCCCCCTACATATGATATCACATACGGTGTGGCATGCGAAGAGAATGTCACATTCCTATATAGGCTGCCTCTCATCCAGTGAATCGGGTGCTAAGGGTTTAACGATCGATAGGATAGCCGTCATTAAATCAGTACATTTGTTCATTGACCAATCACAGGCAAGCCCACCAAAGCTGAAGGAACGTGGCTCACTTGCGGTAACCATTGGCAGACTTGCCTACCTGCTGGTTGAGTACGGTGCACTCTTTCTGGCATCTGTGTTGCCATCTGTCACGGTGATGTGCATTTATTATTCTGTCTGTACATATTGTACATACCTGTATATAGCGGGTGGAAAATATACTGCTGAGTCGTGTTTGTTCCACTCTCATTATAACCATGTCTTGCAGACCATTCATTACCTTTATTCGTAACACTGGCAAACTGTACTACTTACTGAGAATCTCCATGCATGGAACTTGATTTTTGAAACTGTTGCAAATTTACCTGTCGCTAATTCCTCACAGTATTGCACCTGAAAATTCTCTTTTATGCTTCTTAATTCTAAAAGAAGTAAAGCAGTGTATGTTTGTGTGTGTCTATATAACTACTCTACTCAATAAGGGCAATAAATAGTTGATAATATATCTCGCTTAAAAGTACTTGACGTGTACACTGTGATCCATCAGCTGCCGACACCAACTTTATGCTCTCAATATAACTGTTACTGTAATAAAGTTGGTAGAATTACCGACAATATGTAAAGTAAAAGGACACAAGTGCAACTAATGTGACATTTATTGTGGCAACGTTTCACTCTCCAGGAGCTTTATCAAGCCATTACAAACAATACATGAACGAACGAACGAAAGTTCAGGTAAGATCCCAAATGGGATGAGCGGGGAAGACGGGACAGACGAAGAATAGTGCTGGAGAGGAGTGTTCTTAGTCGTAGAAATAGAGCCAGGGCTTAACCCAGCAGCAAAGGCGATCGTGGGACAGATATTGAAAAGAGAAATTCCGGTTCTTCTGTTGGGACTCCGGTGGGGTGAGCTGGGAGTAAGGGACTTGCGACGTTTAGAGCTAGAGAGGAGTGCAGAACTGAGTCATGTCTTAACCCAAAAAAGCTAAGGCGAACGTGGGTCAGAGAATGGTACCTGTCTTAGAAGGTACCTGTCAGCGGATCCAAGGTTATTTGTAAGTAGGGTTAGGAGCAGGATCATGCAAGGAGTAGAAAAGGTTGTGTTGGTTTGTGGGTCTGCGAATGTCTTCGTCAAGGAGAGAGGTCCAGTAGTCATGTCGTGTCTCAAGTTTGTCTATCTTTCTGTCACTGAGCCTCTTCCAGTACAGATTCAGCGCAGGGACGTCTAACTGGGCATGGAGAGACTCGCTTGTGGCGAAGTCCTCCCATCTGACATCAAGCACCCAGCGCAGCGCCTTGTTCTGGACACGCTGCAGTTTAAGTAAGTTTGTTTTTGCTGCAAGAGAGAGGGCTAGAGGAGAGTAAGTTATCAGAGGACGTATTAGGGATTTGTAGAGGTGTAGTTTGGTGCGTTGAGAGGCATGTTTCAGCTTGTAGAGGCCCGCAAGGGCCTTACTAGCTATTGCATGCCTTGAGTGAATGTGTCCGTGTAAACGAAGAAGGTAGTCAAGATTAACGCCAAGGACAGTGACAGATTGTGTGATAGGGAAGTAAGTGCGGGTGTCAGCTGTTCTGAGTTCGACAGGTAATGGAGGATCACGTTTCCTGTAGTTAAAATACGTAATGCTGGATTTTGCTGCATTGGTTTTGATCCTCCATTTTTGTTCCCAGATGGCTATCCTGTCAACCTCATTTTGTGTTTTGTGTGTGAGTGTATCTATATTGGCATGAGTGATAAGTTGTGTAATGTCGTCTGCATAGGCTAGTGTGATGGAGTTGTGGTATATAGGTGTTGGAATGTCGTTAGTGTATAAAATGTAGAGGGTAGGGGAAAGGACAGATCCCTGGGGTACTCCAGCATTTAGTGTGAAGTAGTCAGAGTAACAGCCTTGGAATTTGATTCTCATGGTACGGCCGTCTAGGAAGTTGCAGAGGAGTTTACGAGTATTGAGAGGCAGGGTAAAGTTAGTGCAGAGTTTGTACTTGAGCCCCTCGTGCCACACAGTGTCAAAAGCTTTTTCAACGTCTTTTGCAACCAGGGCTGTCCTGTTTCTTTGTTTTGTGTTTATGTGGATGTAGTTGAGAATGATGTTAATGGCATCCTGTGTGGATCTGTGTGTTCTGAAGCCAAACTGGCCATCTGAAAGTAGAGAATTATGTTCCAGGTATCTGCGAAGGCGATGATTAATGAGTTTTTCGAAGAGTTTTCCTAAAGTTTCGAGGAGGCTGATAGGGCGATAGTTTCTAGGGTCAGAGTGGTCTTTATTGGGTTTAGGAAGGAGGATAGCAGTAGCAGCTTTGAAGAGGGAAGGGAAGTATCCAGAGGCAAGGGAGGCATTGAGGAGGTTTGTGTAGGCAGTAATGATAGAGTCAGGAAGGTGTTTCAGGATAATATGGTTTAGGCCAGAGGCACCAGGAGCCTTTGGAGGAAGGTGTCTGAGGAGAGTTTTAATGTCTGTGTTGGTGAAAGGAGTGTCGAGTTCTTGGGAGGAGGTAAGAGTGTCTAGATGTATGTGGCTGTCTGGTGTTGTTTCTTGTGTGTGTGCAGTGTTCCAGTGTTCTATGTTCTGAATGTGTTGAATAACGTTAGGGTGAGGTGGGTGAGCGTGGAAGATGTTCTCCCAGATGTGTTTGAAGATGTTGGTAGCAGCCTGTGGGTCTGAGATGTGTGTGTTGTTGTGGGTGATGTGTTTGAATTTGTTGGTGGGAGTAGTGCCTCTGATTTTTTTGATAAAGTTCCAGAAGGCTTTAGTGTTTTTAACACGCTGCCTGTCCGCTTGTTGTATTAGTCGTGACCAGTGATTGTTGTGGTCTTGGTCTAGGCTGTGTAAAATGTTGTTTCTAAGGTAAGTGAGATCTAATCGGACTTGATTAAATCTATGTGTGTTGTAGAGGAAGCGGTTGTGGTAGCAGATAATTAGTCTTCTTGTTCTGAGTGACGGTTTGAAGGAATAACGAGTGGTGTGAGTTTTCTTTGGTATTGCGATGTTGGCTGCTTGTGTAATGGTGTCCTGGATGAGATCAAGTTGAGTATCGATGTCAGAGATAGGTTTGTTGTTGTAGTCATAGGTGAGGTTAATATTGTCTATGTGTTGTTTGAAAGCATCCCAGTCAGCGTTCTTGTAGGAGAATGAAGGTGTGGTTGGAATGAGGATAGGGTTGGAGGAGATGTGTAAGATGACTGGGATGTGATCAGAGCCTGTAATAGGGCCAGGTGAGATGTAATGTTGAAATAGAGAGCTGGCTCGGTTTGCCAGAATGATGTCTGGTTTGCCTTGGCCCGTGTGGTTGAAGAAGGTATTGAAGTCTGGGCCAAGATGAATTAGGTGTTTATGGTTTGTGAAGTTGAGTAATTGGTGACCAAGTTGGTTGTTACTGGTGTGATGAAAGGCAGTGTGTTTGGCATTCATGTCAGCTAGTATGTAAGTTGGTGTGTTGGTGTAGTTGAAGACTAAGGAGAGGTCGTGTATGTTGAGAGTAGTGTTTGGGCGAGCATAGGTGGTGAAAAATATAAAGGGGCCAAGGTGGGTGTGTATTCTGACCGCAAGACAGTGTTGGTGAATAAAAGGGATTGGGAGAAATTCATGTTTTATGTTGGAATTGACAAGGATGGCAACCCCATCGTGGGGATCATAGGGGGACTGTAGTGCAGTATAACCATAATGGCGGATACATTGAGGGGCTTTGAGGCAGGTACTGTTTAGCAAAACAATATCTGGCCTCTCTGCTTCAAGGAGCTCGGCCAGTAGGTGTCTAATTGTAAAGTAAGAACGTACGTTGAACTGAATCGCCTTAAACGTGATTTAATGGTTTCGTCTTAGCAAAGTTAATGTCGGGGGAGGAGTTTGGATTAAAGCCCGTGATAGTGGTGCCATCAGTGGATGTGTGTTTGTAGGTGCTACGGACCCGTTTCCTGGAGGGGGAGGAAGAGATGGATCTGTTTTTATGTTCTTTGGTCTGTCCGTTAGAAGTTGGGGTAGGTTTAGGTTTGAGTGGATTTTGTCTGGAGGAGGTGGAGTTGGACCTGGATGAGGTTTTGGTTGTGGTGGAGTGGGCGAAGGTGGATGCAGAGGAAGTGGAAGTTTTGGTAAGCTGTGAGGAAGTGGAAGCTTTGGAAGGGGATGAAGTGGGTAAGGAAGTGGGGGGAGGGGTGGTCGTAGCAGTAGGGGTGTTGGTGGGAGGTGTAGAAGTAGTGAAGAGAGGTAGTGGAGGAGGAGAGCTGGTGGGAGTAGGAAGTGGGGGGGTGGGAGAGAGGAAGGAGTGAGAGGTTGTAGGAGGCTTGGAAGAGAAGCAGGAAGGAGGGATAATTAAAGAGGGAAGATTGTTAGCAGACAAGATTAGGTTAAGGACATGTGAGTAGTCTGATTGGTAAGCTTGTGAGATTACCATCGCAGAGTGGGCAGCAGTGGCAAGTTGACAGTTAGTTTTGTAGTCTAGTGTGGGTGTAGAAGGAGAAGTGCTTGTAGTCTGTGTGTTGGTGTTTGATGTGTGTAGAGTAGAAGAGGTAGACCAAGTGCGTGGGGAGGCCCAGGCATTGGGGGTAGGGGAGGGAGGTGTGGAAGGGGAGGGAGGTAAGGAAGGGGAGGGAGGAGCAGGGAAGGGGTTGGGGAGGGAGGGAGGTTGGTTTGCTCTGAGGGAGGAGAGAATGTGCTTTCTAGAAGGGCAGGAATTTGCAACTGCAGTGTGTGACCCGCCGCAGTTAGAACATTTAAGAGGGAGGTTGCAAGTATTCCAGAAGTGGCCAGTTGCTGAACATCTGGAGCAGACTTGTGTAGATGTGCATGTGTTTTTGTCGTGGCCGAATTTGTAGCATTTAAGACATAAACAATACATGGACACAGAGGGTATATAAAGGCTCAGAGTGAGGTGCAATACTAGTGAGGTAACAATTCGATGTTCACTAGTGGTAGTAGTAGTAGTAGTAGTGACAAAAGTAATACAATATGATAGAGCAATTGACTCGTACAAGAGTAAAAGGATATAAAAGCTATTACTTGGGTAACATAAAAATAGGTTGGACAAACATAGACTGGAAAGAGGCAGCTTGTTTCAGTGTTCACTCTCTGTAATGTGCCTTGTGTAGTATAACAGGAGAGACTATGTGATGGCAGGGTTTACTGTTTTCAGGAGGATTCTTGCTAAGACTTCGGAGATGGTGAAGCTGCCGTTGTTTTGTTTAATTGTATTCGAAACAGCGATCAGTGCTGATTCGAGGCACTTGCGTCTGCGGAAATTAGTTTCTTTGATCACTAATTGGGCGTCTCTGAATTTCATGAGATGACTGGTGGAATTTCGGTGTTGTACACAGGCGTTGTTCAAGTTATCGTTCCTACATGCGTAAATGTGTTCATTGAGGCGGGTGTCGAGGTTTCTTGCTGTTTCACCTACGTAAATCTTGTCACAGCCTCCACAGGGTATAGTGTAAACTCCTGCATTGACTGGTTCGTGGTGCTTGGATTGTGTCCTGGTTAGATCCTTTATTGAAGTGCTAGAAGCGATGGCGACTCTGGTGTTAGCTTGTGAAAGTACTTTCGAGACGTTCAGTGCAACCTGGCTGTTGGGAAGAATTATAACTTTGTTGGGAGTTGTGTTGATGCGTGGAGAATTAATGATCTGAAGAGCTCTTTTCTTGCAGTCTTTGATGAAAAAAGAAGGAAAATGTAACTCAGTGAATGTTTGGTGAATATATGTACATTCCTCGTCAAGAAACTCAGGACTGCAAATTCGGTATGCTCTTAGGAAAAACCCGATGATGATGCCTCTTTTGGTCTTGGTATCTTGACTGGAATAGAAGTGTGTGGGATCATTTTTATTGGTGGGTTTCCGATAAACTTGAAATCTTAGGTTGTTGTCTACTTTGTGAATGAGGACGTCGAGGAAAGGTAGCTTGTCGTTGGACTCTTCTTCTAGTGTAAACTGGATCGCCGGTTCAACTGCGTTGAGCCTTGCCTGAAGATCCCGTACATCAAAACGTTTTGGAGTTATTACGAGGACATCGTCCACGTAACGTAACCAAGTGACGCTTGAAGGGATGATGTTGGCGAAGTGTTCGGACTCTAGGTGTTCCATGTATAAGTTGGCTAGGACGGCACTTATGGGGGACCCCATTCCCATGCCGTAGGTTTGTTTGTAGAGCTTGTTATTGAAAGAAAAACAATTGAAATTAACACAGAGTTCAATCAAGTCAACAAAATCTCCGGGAGGTAGAGGAATATTAAGGTCCTGATTGACTTTGCGTCGGAGAACCTCGATGGTTTTTTGGTAGGTACTTTTGTGAAGAGGGAAGTCACATCCAAACTGCAGTTTGGATGTGACTTCCCTCTTCACAAACCTACGGCATGGGAATGGGGTCCCCCATAAGTGCCGTCCTAGCCAACTTATACATGGAACACCTAGAGTCCGAACACTTCGCCAACATCATCCCTTCAAGCGTCACTTGGTTACGTTACGTGGACGATGTCCTCGTAATAACTCCAAAACGTTTTGATGTACGGGATCTTCAGGCAAGGCTCAACGCAGTTGAACCGGCGATCCAGTTTACACTAGAAGAAGAGTCCAACGACAAGCTACCTTTCCTCGACGTCCTCATTCACAAAGTAGACAACAACCTAAGATTTCAAGTTTATCGGAAACCCACCAATAAAAATGATCTCACACACTTCTATTCCAGTCAAGATACCAAGACCAAAAGAGGCATCATCATCGGGTTTTTCCTAAGAGCATACCGAATTTGCAGTCCTGAGTTTCTTGACGAGGAATGTACATATATTCACCAAACATTCACTGAGTTACATTTTCCTTCTTTTTTCATCAAAGACTGCAAGAAAAGAGCTCTTCAGATCATTAATTCTCCACGCATCAACACAACTCCCAACAAAGTTATAATTCTTCCCAACAGCCAGGTTGCACTGAACGTCTCGAAAGTACTTTCACAAGCTAACACCAGAGTCGCCATCGCTTCTAGCACTTCAATAAAGGATCTAACCAGGACACAATCCAAGCACCACGAACCAGTCAATGCAGGAGTTTACACTATACCCTGTGGAGGCTGTGACAAGATTTACGTAGGTGAAACAGCAAGAAACCTCGACACCCGCCTCAATGAACACATTTACGCATGTAGGAACGATAACTTGAACAACGCCTGTGTACAACACCGAAATTCCACCAGTCATCTCATGAAATTCAGAGACGCCCTATTAGTGATCAAAGAAACTAATTTCCGCAGACGCAAGTGCCTCGAATCAGCACTGATCGCTGTTTCGAATACAATTAAACAAAACAACGGCAGCTTCACCATCTCCGAAGTCTTAGCAAGAATCCTCCTGAAAACAGTAAACCCTGCCATTGTTGTTAAAGATTCGCCGGTATTTTCCCGGCCCGGGCCCTTCCAAGTGGTGGCCCGGCACTGGCTCCCTGTCTAGGGAGTGTCTGAGACCTAAGTCTCCCATGGGAGGAGGCACAAGTACCCCCCTCATCTTGTAAGGTACAAACTCGGGCTCTGGCACCAACCATGTCCTAGAAGGGCAATGCATGGTGTCGATCGTGCTAGCGCTGTGCTCTCCTGTGTGGAGTGTCGTGTGTTGGTGTTCATTTTCATTCATGTTGATTCGCAGGTCCTTCTGGCCCAGGTCTTCTCCAGATGGTGACCCGGCAGTGGCCCCCCGGGTGGGGGGTGACGATAATCATCTTTCTTCTTTCTTGGCCCTCCGGTTGGAGGATGTCGTCTTCTTCTATCTTGCGCTGACTTCCCCAAAGAGAAGCGCAGTCGGGCAGAGGCAGCAGTTACAGGGTTGATTGGAGCCACACCCCAGCTTTAGCGGACAGCAAAGTGCTGGGTGAATGGTCATGGATAGTCGTGCTAGACGAGGGTACCGTCTTCAAGGTCCCTATTCTGAAGCATCCTGAATTTTCTCTTTGAGGTGTATCTGACTTCCACAAGGTGTTGGGTGTTGGCAGTGAGTAGTCTGGTCATGTCTTCAGTGGTGTATGTAGCAGTTTGGTCGTAGGTATACTTGACTGTTCCGTCCTGGAGGTGATGATGGATTTCTGAAGACAGCATTGTGTTCTTATACTCCTTGGTTGTGTAGAAGTATACACCCTTCAGATATCGGACCCGTTGTGGTGCAGCAGTGTCAGTGACAGTGGCACCGTGAGGTGCATCCGCAGTGTCTTGTGTTTTTGCTTTCTTGGCTGGTGGCTGAACTGGTGAAGGCGAGATTTCCGACTGGTCAGTTGCTCTAGCAGTGGATGAAAGCGGTAGTGGACTCTCATTGGTGGGTTTTGCCGACGTCTCAGAGGTCTCTGATTGGTCCATCTCTGTGTCTAGTGGAGGTTGTGACAGCGGTGGAGCAGCGGTGATGCTGGTAATATTTGCAGTAGATTTTAGGATCTCAGTGGAAGGTGGTGATGCAGGGAATGTGAGGCCAGGCATATTATTTAGTTTGAAAAGTTCATTGATGGTGGTGTTGAAGGAACCAGGCTCAGCTGCATTCTGTACATGAGCATACATAATGCAACAAAGAATCTTGGTGGAGTCGGCAATAGGTGCTGGCAGGGAAGTGGTGGGAGCAGCTTGCGTGGCATGTAGTATCTTGGTAGTGTCTGCTTGAAGCTTGGCGATAGCAGAATATGTGGTTGCTTGTGGGTTGGGTTTCTTTTGTTGTTGTTGTTTCTTGAGTATGTCTCTTCTGGTAGGGCACCTGGCAGCAAGAGTATGGTGGTCATTCTTGCAGTTCAAGCATTTAGGTGGTGAAGCAGTAGTGCAATTCTTGAAGTCATGACCCTCACGGCCACAGGTGGAGCAGAACTTCTTGTCCTTGGTAGGACAATCATTTGTGGTGTGTAAGTATGAGTAACAATTATAGCACTGTGAGATATGTTGGAATTTCTCTGCTTCGATGAAGGCTCGGTTGATGTGGAAGTAGTGAATAGCCAGGCCCTCAGCGAGAGCTCTGGCTGCCATGTTGACGTCACTGAAGGTGACCTTCAGCATGGATGAAGCATTGGGTATTTTAGTAATGAAGTCCACCTTGGCCCAAGGGTTCTTTGCTTCGATAGATGACTTGATTTCTTCAGTGGCCTGTACAGTGATAAGGTTGTCGAGTCGCTTGAGGAACACAGTTCTCCTGGCCCTCAGTGCTGGGGAAGTCAAGACAAGAAATCCCTGGTCTCGTAGAGTGGTAGTAGCAGTGGTGGTAAGTAGTTTCTCAGCCTCTGTGTCGTCTGTACAGACGACAACAAAGGCCTCTTTGAGCGATAAAATCGCATTACATTTGACTTGCAGCCTGCCACTAACGACAGCTGCAAGTGCTAGTTTGGACGACTCATTGGTTGTGCCACTCGCTGGTTTGATCTTTACTCTGTTAGAGTAATGCATCGTGAGTAAGCAGTGCTCTGGTGTAGATTGGATTGTCGTAATACGATTGTCTCCTTCCACGCTGTACGAACCAGTCAATGCAGGAGTTTACACTATACCCTGTGGAGGCTGTGACAAGATTTACGTAGGTGAAACAGCAAGAAACCTCGACACCCGCCTCAATGAACACATTTACGCATGTAGGAACGATAACTTGAACAACGCCTGTGTACAACACCGAAATTCCACCAGTCATCTCATGAAATTCAGAGACGCCCTATTAGTGATCAAAGAAACTAATTTCCGCAGACGCAAGTGCCTCGAATCAGCACTGATCGCTGTTTCGAATACAATTAAACAAAACAACGGCAGCTTCACCATCTCCGAAGTCTTAGCAAGAATCCTCCTGAAAACAGTAAACCCTGCCATCACATAGTCTCTCCTGTTATACTACACAAGGCACATTACAGAGAGTGAACACTGAAACAAGCTGCCTCTTTCCAGTCTATGTTTGTCCAACCTATTTTTATGTTACCCAAGTAATAGCTTTTATATCCTTTTACTCTTGTACGAGTCAATTGCTCTATCATATTGTATTACTTTTGTCACTACTACTACTGCTACTACTACTACTACTACCACTAGTGAACATCGAATTGTTACCTCACTAGTATTGCACCTCACTCTGAGCCTTTATATACCCTCTGTGTCCATGTATTGTTTGTAATGGCTTGATAAAACTCCTGGAGAGCGAAACGTTGCCACAATAAATGTCACATTAGTTGCACTTGTGTCCTTTTACTTTACATAACTGTTACTAATGAACATTTTTGTTTAGAAATATATTAATTAACTGTTATAATTTAAAATAAATTAATGTAAAGATCTGTTATGAACAAGTGTAAAGTTCCTGTTCATTAAGTTTTTTTTTCTTGCACTGCACTGAATTTCTAAAAAATATAATAATTAAAAAGTTATATGCACATGTTATGCCTATGATCTGTCGCCCAGTAAACTTTCCTTAAATTATGTACTGTAGGAGTTGAATGAAGGATTTTATCCACATAGGAAAATCTGTTCATATTTTTATGCGACATTTGAGTTTATATATTTTCAATTTTTATTAAAGATATAACAACTAGTTTAACTAATGCATCTTAACTTGTAATTTTATTACCAGGATATTTAAATAACTATAATCTGGATCACACTATGAATTCCACAGTTTGACGTGCATGTATTGTCACAACCAGAGGGAAGAGCTAATTACTGACAGGTCTGGAGACAAAGACGTAGGTTGTAGAACAAACTTTAGTTAGGACAACTGAAGCATGTTCAGTCTTAAGCATTATCATAACTTTATAAAACACTACTCAGAGCGACATGTTATTATAAAGCTTGTTCTCCAACTTGTTTCTTTGTCTTTATATTTGACATTTTTTTTACGGTTCAGTAGATGAGAGCAGCTGTATAATTCAGCTAACACACTATACACACAGGTACCGCACAACCTTGGTTCAAGTGTTTGCTTCCCTCAAGCAGAGAGTCTTATGGAAGTGGGATCAGGACACCATGGATGACCTACCACCAAATGTCCGTCTTGGCAAGTGGCTCCCACAACAAGATATTCTTGGTAAGTAAATCTTAAGCCTTACATCAAGACCTATCGCTAAAAAAAAAACAAATATTAAGACATCATTTCTAATTTATTTTGAAGTATTTTAAAATAAAAATATTTAATTCATGCTAAAAAAATATTTTATAACTTTTTTATCATTATTCAAGTAATGTGGAAAAAATAATGTTCAGTATTTGATAATAAGTTTTTTATTAATAATGAATTCTATTCGGATGTTGTAAGATTCTCATTGAAAATTGCTGCAGACCCAACAGGACTTTAACCAGGTTCATTAATTCACATTAAATATATTATAAATAAGACCAATAAACGAAGACAAAAATCCAGCATTACAGAGTTTTTCAGAAGACACCTGTGACATACCAGCGACAGAATAACAACTATGTACATAATTTATACGTGTTCCTTACAGAAACTACTGCAATATTTGGAACTTTCACTGTGTTTCCTAATAGATAAAATAATAAAAATGATAATAATAAAAAGGATTTTCAAAGAAGAAGAAAGAGAAGGGGAAGAAGAGAGGGAAAAAAGGTAACTAGTTATTTAATACAGGTGATCCTCGCTTGCGTTTGTTCATCACACACGGTGGGTTGCTGAGCACCTTGGAGTCCATGTACCACGGTGTGGCGGTGCTGGGAATGCCTGTGTTTGCTGACCAGTATTCCAACATGAACACTGCTCAGAGGGACGGCTGGGGCAGAGTTCTTCTCTGGCAACAACTTACTTTTGATAATCTCAAGAATGCGATCAGCATCATCATGAATGATAAGAGGTAATTGTGACCACAAGATTTTAGTTGTATCGTAAAGGTTGACTTTGTTTCAGTGCTTCAGTTTTTCCCACCAAGGTTGACGAAAAAGATAAAGATATTACCATCACTCGTTCACAAGATCTCTCCAGACATACATGGACATGACTATTTCAATATTTCTCCACAAGGCAACACATCGGTCGGGTCTAACAAGCGCTCGTTATATAATTAAAAGGGAAGTTATATCCCTGTAAGGGATTATGAAAGAATATGATAATGGATATAATGAAAGTGAATATTTTTCAAAACAATGATTGCTTCCTTCCGGGCCGCGTTGACCCCCGATAATCCTCTCTAGGTATACTCTAGAGACCTTTGAGAATAAGAGAAACTGATCCAAATCTCATGCTGTAAATTTATTGCAGCTTTTGAACTGTAGTGTAGGCACTCCTCTGGCAAGACATTGATGAAGTGAGTGATGATAAAATAGTTTTTTTCTTTTTCGAGTCACACTGCCTCGTTGAGAAACGTCCGACGTGTTAATAATATAAAAAACTTAACTTAATGCTGGAGATGATCCGCAGTATGAAAGGAAATAGATTATCTAAGGTGTCAAAACCCGAAAGGGAATAGCTAACTGTAATTACTTTTGTTATATTAATGTTATATATCATCTGGAAAATAGAGGTTCATTAGACTTGATCCAAAGATCGAGATGGTAGTTTTATTTATTTTTAATCAAGAGTGCTTCACCAGAACTAAGGCATCTCTATTTTCAAGAATTAGCTAACATGACGTGGGTAATGATGCTATTTGTAAATCAAATAAATAATACAAATAATTTCTTGGTGTGTGTGACGAGGCAGCATGAGAGCTGAAGTAGCAAGAAGGTCCAAAGTTATGAAGGATCGTCCACAAGAACCAGCAGATGTGGCCGTCTACTGGACCAAGTATGTTATACGGCACAAGGGAGCCCCACATCTCCGCTGTCCTGCGTCCACCATGACTTGGTCAGTACCGCTCAGCAATGATGAAATATAATAGTTAATGTGCAGAGCATCCACTGTGAAAAGAATACTGAATTCCCAAGCGATTTCGTGATTTCTCACAATATCATAATTCTTTGATGTGAGAAATCATGAAATCGGTTGGAAATTCTCTATTCTTTCCACATAATATGCAGAACAATCAATGTGGAAGATAACTTTTTGGCACCGAAGTGGCTAGTTTATTGTGCAACTGATATCCATCCTGTGGACGGTGGCACAAGAACATGTGGATACACCATAAACTAGCCACTTGGGTGCCAAAAAAAAACATATCTTTTACAGTGGTTGTTCTGTAGATTATGATATCATCTGTTTACTTATTGCATAATAGTTAATATAAACAATAATAGTATTAATAATAATACTAATAAGAATAAAAATAATAATAACAACAAAAACGACGACAACAACAACAACAACATTATAAATTTGATGGACAGGTATATTGAGAAATACAAAGAAAAGTGAACACTTCACAGTTGCACAACAAATCAGAAATGGAAGGTTTCTGAACGTTTTATTCCGTCCTGAAATTTATAATGCTTCAGAGGGCATTAAAATATCAGCTACTCATAACTGGAATTTGTGTGACTGATATGGAGAAATATGTAATTTATTCTGAGGAACTTCTAATGTTTCTTCCAGTCAAGTTCGCTTTTTCTTCTTCACCTTTTTTTATTTAACAGTTATGTCTGAGAGTTGAAAGTTTTTTTCTGCTCAATTATTTGTCTAATATCATTGAATACATATGAAGTGTGTGTGTGTGTGTGTGTGTGTGTGTGTGTGTGTGTGTA
>NW_027196185.1:0-82500 GCF_038502225.1 Cherax quadricarinatus | reverse complement strand
GAAGGGCAACACTAATGCGGAAGGTCTGTGGGTTGAGCCGTGTGCCAAGGCTGGAGTTGGGAACAGCCAACAAAAAGTCCCCTGTATGAGGAGCTCTCATTGCCAGGAGGCGGGCTCTATCCTTCATTGACACACAATGAAGCACTGTTGAGGCTGTTTTCTCCACTATCGGGCCATCCCAGTGCGACTGTTTGTAGTTGTTGGGGGAGCAGGTCTGGTTTCAGAGCCTGTTAGATTATCCCAGATCATGGCTCCGTCAATGAACTTTTGGTCCTGGAGTCCAGTCTTGTCCATAAGATGTTCAGGGAGAATTGCTGCTATAAGCCCTCTGGATGCAATGCATGAGGACAGAAAAGCAGGTAGTGCAATCTGTGATGACTTGCGGACACCAGTACCTCCTAGTTTGACTGGAAGTGTAGCTTGGTTCCACTGCCCATCTTCTAGAGTAAGGTTAAGCACTTTCGTAAAAATCTGCCTCAGGATACTGTCATATTCGTGCAGTATAGGGTTATCATATGAAGGTGCACATCTTAGGAAATATGTCAACCTGGGCAGACTCAAGCACTTTGTGAGAAGGTACAAGGCATCGTGGGTGTCAAGACTGCCTATTCGTTGTTCCATTCTCCTCAGTTCTTCTAATTTCTTCCTGAGGATTGTGTCAATGGCATCGCTTCCCAGAGGTGCTCCAAGCAAGACGCTATTTGTAGGGGCAATGACTGATGCTCCTGGTAGTTTGGATCTCACTGCATTTATCACTTGTTGACTGAAATTTCACATTTGAATGGATTCAGGATGAGACCCATTTCCTGTCATCGTGTCATCACTTATGTAAGATAACCTAAGAGGGACTCCTTTGTACCTGCTATTGTGCCATCATCCAGGAACCAGATGTTTAGCTCACTGGTCAGTCTGACTGTGATTTCCCTAACTGTTATACAGAAGAGAAATGGTGCAAGAGGATCCCCTTGCTGGACACCCTCTGATGATGTGATTTCATGTTCTCCAAACAGGAGCATTGATTCCTTGATATATCCAACTGAAACAAAGGGGAAGAGACCAGGGAAATATTCTTGTACCGCTGTTAATACCACATCTCTTTTCAGGAGATTTAATGCATTCTTGAAGTCTAATTTTACCACTGCATTGTCCTCAGGCAGGTTGTTGATATTCGCCCATGGTGCATGAACCGCTGCTTCACTTCCTTGAGAGACCCCAAAACCAAGCTGGTTTGGTTGAAGCATCATGGCTACCTCTGCGCGAATGCTTCAGACAGCAGCTTTGGAAACGAGGCGGCGAAAAGTGTTGCCTACTGCAATAGGCCTAATTCCCCCATCCTTCTTTTTAAGTGCACAAAGTGTTGCACCAAAAAAGAAAGGTTTAATTTCGTCAGGAATAAGACCAGCCAAGGAATTGTTGACGAATGTTGTGATCTCTGAAAGCAGTGTCTCTGCAATGTCCCCAATAACTGGATTAACCATTTCCTTTAAATGCTGTGGCCTTATTCCAGTGTAACCCCCAGCAGACCCAGATGGGAACGACATTATTGCTTTGTAAACGTCTGAGTCTTCCACGATCAATGGTTCCACAGTGGGGACAGAGGTGTTGGAACTGTTGGTGCCCCTGGTTTCCCTGGCAGGGTGCTTTCCTCTAAGTGCTTCCGCCGTGTCAGCATCCCTGGGAGCAACTGTATCTTCTTTGGTAATGATTCTGATTGCCCCCACTGTGTTTCCCTCTTTAATTTTCTTGTTCACCTGGACTCTGACTTTTTCAATGTCAGTGGAGTGAGTGGGGATTCTGTCTCTCCCGTTTTTGTATTGAAGGGGAAGGGAAATGTGGTTATCAGTTCTAGGAAAGTCTCTTAAAGATTTAATGATCATTGAGGCTAGCCTCTTTCCCCTTATATATATATATTGGTGGATAAAAGGTTGATGGGTAGGCTCCAGGATGTACATGTTTATCGAGGGGAAACTGATATATCGGATCATTATTTAGTAGTAGCTACAGTTAGAGTAAGAGGTAGATGGGATAAGAGAAAAATGGCAACAACAAGTAAGAGTGAGGTGAAAGTGTATAAACTAAGGGGGGAGGAAGTTCGGGTGAGATATAAGCAACTATTGGCAGAAAGGTGGGCTGGTGCAAGTATGAGTAGTGGGGGATGGTTGAAGAGGGTTGGAATAGTTTTAAAAATGCAGTATTAGAATGTGGGGCAGAAGTTTGTGGTTAAAAAAGGGTGGGGGCAGGAGGAAAGAGGAGTAATTGGTGGAATGAAGTAAAGCGTGTGATAAAAGAAAAAAAGGTAGCTTATGAGAGGTTTTTATAAAGCAGAAGTGTTATAAGAAGAGTAGAGTATATGGAGAGTAAAAGAAAGGTAAAGAGAGTGGTGAGAGAGTGCAAAAGGAGAGCAGATGATAGAGTGGGAGAGGCACTGTCAAGAAATTTTAATGAAAATAAGAAAAAATTTTGGAGTGAGTTAAACAAGAAATCCTAAGGAACGAATGGATTTGTCAGTTAAAAATAGAGTAGGGGAATTAGTACCTGGAGTTTACCTGGAGAGAGTTCCGGGGGTCAACGCCCCCGCGGCCCGGTCTGAGACCAGGCCTCCTGGTGGATCAGAGCCTGATCAACCAGGCTGTTGCTGCTGGCTGCACGCAAACCAACATACGAGCCACAGCCCGGCTGATCCGGAACTGACTTTAGGTGCTTGTCCAGTGCCAGCTTGAAGACTGCCAGGGGTCTGTTGGTAATCCCCCTTATGTGTGCTGGGAGGCAGTTGAACAGTCTCGGGCCCCTGACACTTATTGTATGGTCTCTTAACGTGCTAGTGACACCCCTGCTTTTCATTGGGGGGATGGTGCATCGTCTGCCAAGTCTTTTGCTTTCGTAGTGAGTGATTTTCGTGTGCAAGTTCGGTACTAGTCCCTCTAGGATTTTCCAGGTGTATATAATCATGTATCTCTCCCTCCTGCGTTCCAGGGAATACAGGTTTAGGAACCTCAAGCGCTCCCAATAATTGAGGTGTTTTATCTCCGTTATGCGCGCCGTGAAAGTTCTCTGTACATTTTCTAGGTCGGCAATTTCACCTGCCTTGAAAGGTGCTGTTAGTGTGCAGCAATATTCCAGCCTAGATAGAACAAGTGACCTGAAGAGTGTCATCATGGGCTTGGCCTCCCTAGTTTTGAAGGTTCTCATTATCCATCCTGTCATTTTTCTAGCAGATGCGATTGATACAATGTTATGGTCCTTGAAGGTGAGATCCTCCGACATGATCACTCCCAGGTCTTTGACGTTGGTGTTTCGCTCTATTTTGTGGCCAGAATTTGTTTTGTACTCTGATGAAGATTTAATTTCCTCGTGTTTACCATATCTGAGTAATTGAAATTTCTCATCGTTGAACTTCATATTGTTTTCTGCAGCCCACTGAAAGATTTGGTTGATGTCTGCCTGGAGCTTTGCAGTGTCTGCAATGGAAGACACTGTCATGCAGATTCGGGTGTCATCTGCAAAGGAAGACACGGTGCTGTGGCTGACATCCTTGTCTATGTCGGATATAAGGATGAGGAACAAGATGGGAGCGAGTACTGTGCCTTGTGGAACAGAGCTTTTCACCATAGCTGCCTCGGACTTTACTCTGTTGACGACTACTCTCTGTGTTCTGTTAGTGAGGAAATTATAGATCCATCGACCGACTTTTCCTGTTATTCCTTTAGCACGCATTTTGTGCGCTATTACGCCATGGTCACACTTGTCGAAGGCTTTTGCAAAGTCTGTATATATTACATCTGCATTCTTTTTGTCTTCTAGTGCATTTAGGACCTTGTCGTAGTGGTCCAATAGTTGAGACAGACAGGAGCGACCTGTTCTAAACCCATGTTGCCCTGGGTTGTGTAACTGATGGGTTTCTAGATGCGTGGTGATCTTGCTTCTTAGGACCCTTTCAAAGATTTTTATGATATGGGATGTTAGTGCTATTGGTCTGTAGTTCTTTGCTGTTGCTTTACTGCCCCCTTTGTGGAGTGGGGCTATGTCTGTTGTTTTTAGTAACTGAGGGACGACCCCCGTGTCCATGCTCCCTCTCCATAGGATGGAAAAGGCTCGTGATAGGGGCTTCTTGCAGTTCTTGATGAACACAGAGTTCCATGAGTCTGGCCCTTGGGGCAGAGTGCATGGGCATGTCATTTATCGCCTGTTCGAAGTCATTTGGAGTCAGGATAACATCGGATAGGCTTGTGTTAATCAAATTTTGTGGCTCTCTCATAAAAAATTCATTTTGATCTTCGACTCTCAGTCTGGTTAGCGGCTTGCTAAAAACTGAGTCATACTGGGACTTGAGTAGCTCACTCATTTCCTTGCTGTCATCTGTATAGGACCCATCTTGTTTAAGTAGGGGCCCAATACTGGACGTTGTTCTCGATTTTGATTTGGCATAGGAGAAGAAATACTTTGGGTTTCTTTCGATTTCATTTATGGCTTTTAGTTCTTCCCGCTATTCCTGACTCCTAAAGGATTCTTTTAGCTTAAGTTCGATGCTTGCTATTTCTCTGACCAGTGTCTCCCTACGCATTTCAGATATATTGACCTCTTTTAGCCGCTCTGTTATTCTTTTCCGTCGCCTGTAAAGGGAGCGCCTGTCTCTTTCTGTTTTACATCTACTCCTCCTTTTTCTTAGAGGAATAAGCCTTGTGCATACATCGAGTGCCACCGAGTTAATCTGTTCTAGGCATAAGTTGGGGTCTGTGTTGCTTAGTATATCTTCCCAGCTTATATCGGTTAGGACTTGGTTTACTTGGTCCCACTTTATGTTTTTGTTATTGAAGTTGAATTTGGTGAATGCTCCCTCGTGACTAGTCTCATTATGTCGGTCTGGGGCTCCGCGCATACATGTCTGAACCTCAATTATGTTGTGATCTGAGTATATTGTTTTTGATATGGTGATATTTCTTATCAGATCATCATTGTTAGTGAAGATGAGGTCTAGTGTATTCTCCAGTCTAGTAGGCTCTATTATTTGCTGGTTTAAATTGAATTTTGTGCAGAGATTTAAAAGCTCGCGTGAGTGTGAGTTTTCATCAGAGCTGCCTCCTGGTGTTATTACTGCAACAATATTATTTGCTATATTCCTCCATTTTAGGTGCCTTAAGTTGAAATCCCCCAGGAGCAAGATGTTGGGTGCAGGAGCTGGAAGGTTTTCCAGACAGTGGTCAATTTTTAACAGCTGTTCCTGGAATTGCTGGGATGTTGCATCCGGAGGCTTGTAGACTATCACAATGACTAGGTTTTGGTTCTCGACCTTTACTGCTAAAACTTCCACTACATCATTTGAGGCATTTAGCAGTTCTGTGCAAACAAGTGACTCTGCAATGTACAGGCCAACCCCCCCCCCCCTTTTTGCCTGTTCACTCTGTCACATCTGTATAGGTTGTAACCTGGGATCCATATTTCTTTGTCCAAGTGATCCTTTATGTGGGTCTCAGTGAAAGCCGCGAACATTGCCTTTGCCTCTGCAAGCAGTCCACGGATGAAAGGTATTTTGTTGTTTGTTGCTGGCTTTAGACCCTGTATATTTGCAAAGAAGAATGTTATCGGACTGGTGGTATTGTTGGTACTGGGGGGGGGGATTTTTTTTCCGGCATTAGTATCTGTATCTGTTGGTTTGGAGTGGAGGCCATCGACTGTGGTTCCACTCCAGGAATGACTGGATTTGGTGTACGATTTCTGCCATTTCCTGCCAGTTTTTTTTCCTTCCTGGCACTAAAAAACCTCTCCCTCTTGAGTGGCTGTGGATACCCAGGTTTTCCCATGGCCTGGATGTTTTGTATCTTTTTGTCCCCTTTAGATGGGGAGATGGAGAGAACTTTTTGAGGAACTTTTAAATGTCGACGAAGAAAGGGAGGCGGTAATTTCATGCACTGGCCAGGGAGGTAAACCATGTTTTAACAATGAAGAAGAGCAGGATGTGAGTGTGAGGGAGGTGTGTGAGGAATTACATAGAATGAAAGGGGGTAAAGCAGCTGGAACTGACAGAATCGTGACAGAAATGTTAAAAGCAGGGGAGATATAGTGTTGAAGTGGTTGGTATTTTTGTTTAATAAATGTATGAAAGAGGGGAAGGTACCTAGGGATTGGCAGAGAGCATGTATATTCCCTTTGAATAAAGGGAAAAGGGGACAAAAATGATTGTAAAAATTATAGAGGAATAAGTTTACTGAGTATACCAGGAAAAGTGTACATTAGGGTTATTATTGAAAGAATTAGAGGTAAGACAGAATGTAGGATTGCGGATGAGCAGGGAGGTTTCAGAGTGGGTAGGGGATGTGTAGATCAAGTGTTTACATTGAAGCATATATGTGAACAGTATTTAGATAAAGGTAGGAAAATTTTTAACACATTTATGAATTTAGAAAAGGCATATGATAGAGTGGATAGGGGAGCAATGAGGCAGATGTTGCAAGTATATGGAATAGGTGGTAAGTTACTAAATGCTGTAAGGAGTTTTTATGAGGACAGTGAGGCTCAGGTTAGGGTGTGTAGAAGAGAGGGGGACTACTTCCCGGTTAAAGTAGGTCTTAGACAGGGATGTGTAATGTCACCATGGTTGTTTAATATATTTATATATGAGGTTGTAAAAGAAGTAAATGCTAGGGTGTTCGGGAGAGGGGTGGGATTAAATTATGGGGAATCAAAAACAAAATGGGAATTGACACAGTTACATTTTGCTGATGATACTGTGCTTATGGGAGATTCTAAAGAAAAATTGCAAAAGTTAGTGGACGAGTTTGGGAGTGTGTGTAAAGGTAGAAAGTTGAAAGTGAACATAGAAAACAGTAAGATGATGAGGGTATCAGTGAGTTAGATAAAGAAAAATTGGATATTAAATTGGGGAGAAGGAGTATGGAAGAAATGAATGTTTTCAGATATTTGGGAGTTGACGTGTCAGCGGATGGATTTATGAAGGATGAGGTTAATCATAGAATTTATGAAGGAAAAAAGGTGAGTGGTGCGTTGAGGTATATGTGGAGACAAAAAAAAGTTATCTATGGAAGCAAAGAAAGGAATGTAAGAAAGTATAGTATTACCAACACTCTTATATGTGTGTGAAGCTTGGGTTGTGAATGAAGCAGCGAGGAGGCGGTTGGAGGCAGTGGAGATGTCCTGTCTAAGGGCAATGTGTGGTGTAAATATTATGCAGAAAATTCAGAGTGTGGAAATTAGGAGAAGGTGTGGAGTTAATAAAAGTACTAGTCAGAGGGCTGAAGAGGGATTGTTGAGGTGGTTTGGTTATTTAGAGAGAATAGATCAAAGTAGAATGACATGGAGAGCGTATAAATCTGTAGGGAAAGGAAGGCATGGTTGGGGTCGACCTCGAAAAGCCCAGTGTCATCACCAAAGAGCAATTGTGACAACTCGCATTTTGGGTTTGATTATTTATCTTCTAACTCCATACCTCTTGCCAAGACCCTCGCATTCACTTTGCTTACAATCCCATCTATGAAGATTTTGAACAACCATGGTGACATCACACATCCTTGTCTAAGGCCTACTTTTACTGGGAAATAATCTCCCTCTCGCTTACATGCTCTAACCAGAGCCTCACTATCCTCGTGAAAACTTTTCACCGCTTTCAGTAACCTACCTTCTATTCCATACGTTTGCAACATCTGCCACATTGCCTCCTTATCCACCTTATAATATGCCTTTTCCAGATCCATAAATGACACAAATTTCTCTTTACCCTTATCTAAATACTGCTCACATTTATGTTTCACTGCAAGCACTTGGTCCACACACGCTCTACCCTTCCTAAAGCCTCCTTGTTCATCTGCTATCCTGCTCTCCGCTTTACTGTCATACGCTTTACTAGATATACTCAACAGACTTATTCCCCTATAATTTTTACTCTCTCTTTTGTCCCCTTTGCCTTTATACAAAGGAACTATGCATGCTCTCTGCCAATCCCTAGGTACCTTACCCTAACCACTCCAAAACTATATGCCAACCTGCCTTTAGCATTTCTATCTTTATCTCATCAATCCCAGCTGCTTTACCCCCTTTCATTCTACTGACTGCCTCACGCACCTCCCCTACACTCACAACTGGTTCTTCCTCTCTCCTATAAGATGTTATGCCTCCTTGCCTGAAATCTCAGCTTTCCTATCTTCATCAACATTTAACAATTCCTCAAAATATTCCCTCCATCTTCCCGATACCTCTAACTCTCCATTTAATAACTCTCCTCTCCTATTTTTTAACTAACAATCTATTATTTCCCTCGGCTTTCAACTTATTAATCTCATTTCAATTTTTTTTCTTATATTCAACCAAATTTGTTGATAACACCTCACCCACCCTCTCACTTGCTCTCTTTTTACATTGTTTCACCACTTTATTAACCTCTCTTTTTCTCTCCATAGACTCCTCCCTCCTTGCATCACTTCTACTTTGTAAAAACCTTTCACATACTAACTTTTTCTCCCTTACTACTCTCTTTAAATCATCATTCCACCAATCGCTCTTCTTCCCTCCCGCACAAACTTTTCTGTAACCACAAACTTCTGCTGAACACTCTAACACTATATTTCTAAACTTACCCCATACATCTTCAACCCCATTGCCTATACTCTCACTAGCTCATCTGTTCTCCAACAGTTATTTTTATCTTACCCTAACTGCCTCCTCCTTTAGTTTATAAATCTTCACTTCTCTCTTACGTGTTTCCATTCTCTTTGTATCCTATCTACCTTTTACTCTCACTGTAGCTACAAAAGGTTATCCATGGAGGCAAAGAAGGGACTGTGCGAGAGTATAGTGGAACTAACACTTTATATGGGTGTGAAGCAAGGGCTGTAAATGCTGCAGCAAGGAGGAGGCTAGAGGGAGTGGCAATGTCGTGTCTTAGGGCAATGTGACGTGTAAATATGCAGAGAAGTGTGTAGAAATTAGGAGTAGGTGAGGAGTTACTAAAAGTATTAGTCAGAGGACTGAAGAAGTATTGTTGAGATGGTTTGGTCATTTAGAGAGGCTGGAGCAAAGTAGAATGACTAGGAGAGCATATTAATCTGTAGGGAAAGGAAGGTGGGATAGGGGTCATCCTAGGAAAGGTTGGAGGGAAAGGGTAAATGAGGTTTTATGGGCGAGGGATTTGCACTTCCAACAAGCGTGCGTGAGCGTGTTAGATAGGAGTGAATGGAGACGAATGGTTTTGGGACCTAACTGGCTGTTGGAGTATGAGCAAGGTAACATTTTTGATGGGATTCATGGAAACCGGTTAGCCCGACTTGAGTCGTTAGGGTGGGAAGTACAATGCTTGCACTTTAAAGAATGGGTTAGAGATATTGACTGCTTAGAGGAACATCTAAACTTTCATAACTGAGCGCCTCTGCAAAGACAGTGATTATATATGAACTATGATGAAAGTTTTTCTTTTATTTTCGGGTTTTTCTCACTATTTGGGTCACCCTGCCTGGGTGGTATATGGCCGATGTTATTAGATATATATATATATATATATATATATATATATATATATATATATATATATATATATATATATATATATATATATATCACTGATCTCTGGCTGAAGGAGACTCGAACCTACGAACCTTGGAACAAGGTACACAGTGCTATACCATTCTCACCACACTGGACCAATACTTTGGCGTCCAGCTTGCGCTAGACGTTGATCCTTGTTCCAAGGTTCGTAGGTTCGAGTCTCCTTCAGTCAGAGATCAGTGTTTGTGTATATTTCGCCTGCTCTTGCAAATTCCTTGCATTGTTAAAATCTCTAGTAAGGCTGATGCATGCAGGGGATGAGATGAAAAGCTGTAAACCTTCTCCCTGAAAGCTGGCTGCCTTGGATCAACGTCTAGCGCAAGCTGGACGCCAAGGTATTGGTCCAGTGTGGTGAGAATGATATAACACTGCGTACCTTGTTCCAAGGTTCGTAGGTTCGAGTCTCCTTCAGCCAGAGATCAGTGTTTATGTATATTTAGCCTGCTCTTGCGATTTCCTTGCATAATATATGTATATATATATATATATATATATATATATATATATATATATATATATATATATATATATATATATATATATATATATATACAAAACAACCACTGTGAAAAATTAGCGAAATTCCAAGAGATTTTGTGACTCCTATGATAGGATCTATGATAGTTCCTTGATAATGTAAGAAGTCACGAAAGTGCTTGGAATTTCACTTTTTTTTCGCAGTGGTTGTTTTGCATATTGTGATATCTGTTTACTGTGATCTTATTGTATATATATATATATATATATATATATATATATATATATATATATATATATATATATATATATATAGTAGTAGGTTGGTAGACAGCAACCACCCAGGGAAGTACTACCGTCCTGCCAGATGACTGTGAAACAGAAACCTGTAACTGTTTTGCATGATGGTAGGAGTGCTGATTTCTTTTTCTGTCTCATAAACACGCTAGATAACAGGGATATCTTGCTACTCCTACTTACACTTTGGTCACACTTCACAGACACGCACATGCATATATATATACATACATCTAGGCTTTTCTCCTTTTTCTAAATAGTTCTTGTTCCTCTTTATTTCTTCTATTGTCCATGGGGAAGTGGAAAAGAATCTTTCCTCCGTAAGCCATGCGTGTCGTATGAGGCGACTAAAATGCCGGGAGCAATGGGCTAGTAACCCCTTCTCCTGTAGACATTTACTAAAAAAGAGAAGAAGAAAAACTTTATAAAACTGGGATGCTTAAATGTGCGTGGATGTAGTGCGGATGACAAGAAACAGATGATTGCTGATTTTATGAATGACAAGAAGTTGGATGTCCTGGCCCTAAGCGAAACAAAGATGAAGGGGGAAGGGGAGTTTCGGTGGGGGGAAATAAATGGGATTAAATCTGGAGTATCTGAGAGAGTGCAGAGTGTGTACCACTGTGGTGCAGTGTGTACCACTGTGGTGCAGTGTGTATCACTGTGGTGCAGTGTGTACCACTGTGGTGCAGTGTGTATCACTGTGGTGCAGTGTGTACCACTGTGGTGCAGTGTGTATCACTGTGGTGCAGTGTGTACCACTGTGGTGCAGTGTGTACCACTGTGGTGCAGTGTGTACCACTGTGGTGCAGTGTGTTCCACTGTGGTGCAGTATCACTGTGGTGCAGTGTGTACCACTGTGGTGCAGTGTATACCACTGTGGTGCAGTGTGTTCCACTGTGGTGCAGTATCACTGTGGTGCAGTGTGTACCACTGTGGTGCAGTGTGTACCACTGTGGTGCAGTGTGTACCACTGTGGTGCAGTGTGTTCCACTGTGGTGCAGTATCACTGTGGTGCAGTGTGTACCACTGTGGTGCAGTGTGTACCACTGTGGTGCAGTGTGTTCCACTGTGGTGCAGTATCACTGTGGTGCAGTGTGTACCACTGTGGTGCAGTGTGTACCACTGTGGTGCAGTGTGTTCCACTGTGGTGCAGTGTGTACCACTGTGGTGCAGTGTGTACCACTGTGGTGCAGTGTGTACCACTGTGGTGCAGTATCACTGTGGTGCAGTGTGTACCACTGTGGTGCAGTGTGTACCACTGTGGTGCAGTGTGTTCCACTGTGGTGCAGTGTGTTCCACTGTGGTGCAGTGTGTACCACTGTGGTGCAGTGTGTATCACTGTGGTGCAGTGTGTTCCACTGTGGTGCAGTGTGTATCACTGTGGTGCAGTACCACTGTGGTGCAGTGTGTACCACTGTGGTGCAGTACCACTGTGGTGCAGTGTGTACCACTGTGGTGCAGTGTGTTCCACTGTGGTGCAGTGTGTTCCACTGTGGTGCAGTGTGTACCACTGTGGTGCAGTGTGTATCACTGTGGTGCAGTGTGTACCACTGTGGTGCCGTGTGTACCACTGTGGTGCAGTGTGTACCACTGTGATGCAGTGTGTACCACTGTGGTGCAGTGTGTAGCACCGCTATGACTGTCATAATCGCTACTGCCACCTCCAGTTCCTGCACTACTATATTATTAATTTGGGTTGCTTATTGTTAACCGTTCATCCTGGTGTAGTTCTAAATACATATTAGGAATACCATTTTTCCAGTATATCCCATCATAATATCTAGCTGATTTACATATTTACAAAGTGCTTATAAGGCAGGTTCATGAATCACTTTGTTGGATCTCTTGCTTTAGCTTCATGTCAGTGTTTCCAGATATTGATTCATATTGCACTGCATAATGTTCTTCCCGTTTGAGAGTAATAATTCCATTCAATATCTCACAGGCTTGAATGAGATCTCATTGTAGTCTCCACTTCTTAAGGGAGAAATTCTTAAGTGTTTTGTGTCTTTTTTCCTGTGGTTTGTTTGTTGGTGATGGTACGAGATTAGTTGTCCTTCTGTGTCCTCTTTAGCCTGCTATAGAGAGGGAGAAGGAGAGAGGGAGAGGAAGAGAAAGAAGAGAACATCACTTCATTTGAGATCATTTATCCCAAGAATGACTAGTCTGGAACACATTCATACAGCATTATGATGTTAACGTGATAAGGTCAATTTATCAACTGAAAATGCTGGCCCACAGATGGCTCCATCTTCATCTTTTTCCCTGTTTGTAAATCTCATAACAATAAAAACGCTTTCAAATGAGCTGATGTAGGTAACAGCTCTTAGCTTGTCAATACAGCTAGCGATCCTAACCTTACTTTTGTCAAACCTTGTGTGGAAAAACAGAGAGAGAGAGGGGGAAGGAGAGAGAGAGAGAGAGAGAGAGAGAGAGAGAGAGAGAGAGAGATGTATGGATGTATGCATTTGTCCGAGTCTCTTGATCCAATGAGCTCTAGACAGTCAACACTAATATAACTTGTGAAGTAAATACTTATAAGGATTGCAGATTCCTATGATCTCTCTCCTGTGTACTTACTTTCGTGGTGGATATCATTGTGAAACATTTAATTGACCCTCAGAATTTGTCTAAATTAAGTAATTTAAAACTTCAGACGTGCTGGCAAATAGCCAAATATCTTGACGCAAGGTATCACAGAAATTACACTACAGAAACTGTCATAGCATTAATTAAAGTAATACATTGTTACCTGCTCAACCAGAGATTTCTGGTTCATCAGATTCAGATTCGGAGAGCCTAGTATCACAATTAGAAAATATGTCCCTGATTGATGATTTAGAGAGAGCGACTAAGGCAGAAGTGTATGAGCCAGTTGCAGCCCAGTTTACGCTCATCCCTTCTAGCCTGACTGAGACAATATCACAGAGTGGAACAGGCAGTATGGCGTAACCTCATACTAGTACCTCGTATGCTACACCTGTACGTAGCTATCCTAGACTAGATCCAGGATATCTAGGAATGGCTGGACAAGGCGCCCGACCTAATGAACGTCCAGACTCATTCGTTAGTTTCCTTATTCCTCCGTTGTCCACTGGTCCTATTTCTCAGGATCAGTTTGAGAGGATGGAATGCCTAATTAAGTTGCAGACTGCAAAGAGACACAGAAAATTGAACGAAGAAGATTTCCATAAAGAGATTGTTCGTCTCGAAAGACAACAAATTTATGGTCTGATAAACCTTGCAGTACAACACAGGACACATTCAACGTGCAAAAAGCTGCCTTTATGGTTCCTAGGTTCTTTGAAAGTGACTTAGACACTTATTTTAATGTTTTTGAGAATCATGCACATGCAATGAATTGGCCACGTAAGCACTAGGCAACATTGTTGCACACAGCTTTGATAGGCAGAGCTCAAAATTGTACTGCTGCTCTGCCCTTTGACAAGTACATTAACTACAATACTTATGGAAAATTAAAATTACCTGGATGAACCTCATAAGATACATACCAGTAAATAGTAACAAAGATAATTATTCTTTATCAAGGTTACAGAGACATGTAGGAATTTTAGGACATTCTAGGTCGCAAAAAATGTCCCCATTCGATACCTACTACACTATCTCCACAAGTCACTCTGGACCTATAATTTCAAATGAAATATACATCACCAGGAATTATGGTAAAACATTAATATAAATATGTGGACTGTATGTTAAATTTAGTTAATGAATATATACATTGAAAGAGAATTTTTAATAATAACACTCACCAATTTGTCTGGAGATTACTTGGTGTGTCATACACAAACCCCTGCCTAAAATATGAAGAAAATACTGGCCAGAATTTCAACATATATATAGACATTACTTATCTGGGGGATGGTGTACTTATTATCTCTTTTCCCATCTAATTTCGGAGTCCTGTCCAATTATTGGTTTCTCACATTCTGCAGGACTGCAGAATGTGAGAAACCAACAATTTCTGCTCCTGTTTGAGAGGTTTTAAACACAATTTAACCTCTAGAGCGATGAAAATTCTTCCGATTTTTCCTAACGTCTTTCTTGCCCAGTTCAAAACAATGGCCTCTCCTCCAAGCGATGCTAACACTCTCGCTGATTTCTTTTTTATTTACACATTAATTTTTATTGACTACAATATATTTCACCAATTTACGTACAAAATACACTGTATTTTCGGAAAATATACAATATTTTCCACACTGGGCCGGGTGGAGTTCGTTGCTAAACGACTCCAATTTGTCCTTCCTCTAGGAGATGATTCCAGCCAGTTCTGGCTTGAGTTGCTGTTTTCCTAGTAGGCCTTACTACTATTTCATCTTCTTGCATCACTTGGTCAACACTACTTCAATATCACTCATGTCATTATCCCTTAGATTTTCATTTACATTTGGGTGAGTGAATACCATTTAATTCCAAGGGAATCAATTTATTAATTGTGCGTAAACTTTCCTGGCCACGACACAACACTTTGACATTCCAGACAACACCTTGTGCATCTGGGTACAATGTCAATACCTTGTCCAGAGGCCACAATGTTCGATGCTGTTCAGTATCAATTAACACAATGTTGCCTGGTTGAATGTTCTGTCGATTTACTGCCCCTGTTGCACCATAAAAGTGTTCACGTAGTGTAAGATATTCCTTAAGCCACACATTAGACCAATGATCAATTACTTTATTTAACATGTTAAATTTATCACACAACACTGCAGCATCGTTGTAATCTTCATCACTTTCTTCAGGATTATCTCTATAGACAGGGGCAGCTTCCAATTTCCTTCCACATATTAGGTGAGAAGGTGTTAATACATCTGCATCAGGTGTATCACTCATATATGAGAGAGGCCGATTATTTATCCGATTCTCTGCCTCCACCAACACTGCACGGAATTCCTCCAAATTAATTCTCTTCCTGTGTAGTACTTTACAGAGACTCCTCTTCACTGTGCCTATCAGTCTTTCGTACAGCCCCTCCTTCCAATGGGCTCTAGGAGTAATAAACTTCCAAGTACACCCTCTCTTGGTTAACAGAGATTGAACATCGTTACTCTTATTTAATTCTATCAAGTGTTGAGCACCCGCTTCAAAATTGGTGGCATTATCCGAAATCATCAACCTCGGACAGGATCTCCTAGCTGCAAATTTTCGAAACAGCTGTATAAACTGTTCTGCAGACAAGTCCTGAGCCACTTCTAAATAAACTGCCCTAGTAGCAATACAAGTGAACAAGCATACATACACTTTGAGTGGAATACCATCTGAAGCATCTCTTAAAATAATTGGACCACTATAGTTTACACCTGTTACATCATATGGTTTCACTAATTGTACATGCTCCTTTGGCATAGGTGGAGGACCTGGGTACATATAGGGTCTGGCATCCACACAGTGAACTATTACACAAGATTTAATAACACTTTTTACACTTTGCCATCCTTGTGGAATCCAGAAAGTTTACCTAATACAGTTTAAGGTATCTTGTACCCCACCATGCATTACATATTTTATGGGGATTTAAAACAATCAAAATTTTCAGATGATGAGTTTTGGGCAGTAAGATAGGGTGTTTAGCATATTCACCCAGTTCAGCATTTTGTAACCTACCTCTGCACCTAATTACATTATTCTCTAAATACACCCCCCAATTTCTCTATTATTGAACCTTTCACAATTTTTCTTTCCATCATTAATTTAACTTCATTTCTGTAGATTTCTTTCTGTACCCTCTGTATCCAATATTCAAGAGGATGTGAAAATTTATGAGATATTCATTTTGTTTAGAAATTTAAACACCAACTTAGTTACATTGATTAGTTTGGGTAATGAAGAATACCTATTTATATCAATGGCTGAACATCAAAATGGTATACAATACAATGGTATACAACCTCAAAATTCTACGACTTCAAGGGTGATGGACTGATTACATCGTCTTCACATCTCTACTGTTCCTGCCTACTTTCTGTATTCGACTGAAGAAGCCTACTGTGTAGGCGAAACGTTTCGGAATAAAGTTGCCTAACTGTTGCCTATGTGTCTTACCTACCAACATATCAATGGCTGAAGGGACAAACTATTGGAGCGGTGGTCACAGTAGTGGTCACAAGAACAACATATGCCTTTTGTACAGGTCAATTAACTTTATTTACCAACCAGCTCGGATCTTTAAACCATGACACAGCACAAATAACCTGCACATAGAAGAAAGGAGCTTACGACGACGTTTCGGTCCAACTCGGACCATTACAAAGTCACACTAACGAGAAGTAGAGGAGGACGGGTATATATAGGCAGGAAGTGGTGGTGGTGGTGGTGGTGGTAGTAGTAGTAGTAGTAGTAGTAGTAGTAGTAGTGGCGGATGCGGAAGGAACTAGTGGTGGGGAAGAAAGGGGGAGCCAGTCAAATACTAAGAAAGGGGAGCACTTCAAGGGAGCTAGGTGCCCACAGAGGGAGGGCAAGAACACAGAGGTGGGGGGGGAGACAACCCAGAAGAGAAAAAGGAAAGAGGAAAGGGGAGGAGTGAGAAGAAGAAAGAGGAGGAATCAGGTTAAGTCACAGGTGTTCTGAAGCTTGGAGCATTTTACAATATAGTGGGAGAGGAAGGCATCTACAGAGACGAAGCCAGGACTAAGATTCATACAAGGAAAGTTGTGTATTAGGGAGGACTCAACTAGACAGTTTTAGCAGAAGACCAGTCAATAGGATGGCTGTGATCTCTGATGTGACGGAAAAGAGCATTGTTAGTGTTGGCAAGCCTAACACTATTTTTGTGCTCCCTAAGTCTGTCAGAAAGAGATCGGCCAGCTTCTCGAAAGTATTGAAGAGGACAGGAGGAGCAAGAAAGAGAGCAGACACCAGGAACATCTGTAGAGGGAGAAGAGGTATGAACGAGATTAGTGTGAAGAGTGTTAGTCTGGCGGAAAGTAAGTTTGATGTCTAAGGAGCGGAGAGAGTTGTTGAGATTAGAAAGACCGGAAATGTAGGTAAGGCAGAGGACAGAAGAGTTCCCAGGAGTAGAGAGTTTGGGAGAGAAGAAATTATGTTTAGCACGTGAGAGGGCAGAGTCTATGAAATGGGAAGGGTAGCCAAGACGGGAAAACGAATTATGAAGAGTGGAAATTTCTGCTGGAAGGAACTGAGGATCACAGATGCGGAGGGCACGGAGAAAGAGGGAGATAAGAACACTTTATTGACAGGGGAAGCATGATAGGAAAAGTAGTGAATGTACATGCCACTGTGAACATTAAAATGATATAAAATACCGACAGATTGTTAGGTAAGACACATATGCAACAGTTAGGTATCTTTATTTCGAAACGTTTCGCCTACACAGTAGGCTTCTTCAGTCGAGTACTGAAAAGTTGATAGAAGCAGAAGAGACTTGAAGACGATGTAATCAGTCCATCATCCTTAAAGTGTTATTGAACTGTACTGTTCTTCATTGTTATTATACTGCACTGTTTTTCTGTGTAACTACTGTTCTTCAGGGTTATTGTACTATTCTGTTCTGTGTTATTGTACTGTTATTCTGTGTTACTGTTCTGGTCTTCTGTGTTACTGTACTGTACTGTTCTGGTGTGTTACTGTACTGTTCTTCTGTGATGCTGTACTGTACTGGTCTTCTGTGTTATTGTACTGTACTGGTATTCTGTGTTATTGTACTGTACTGGTCTTCTGTGTTATTGTACTGTACTGGTCTTCTGTGTTATTGTACTGTACTGGCCTTCTGTGTTATTATACTGTACTGGTCTTCTGTGTTATTGTTCTGTACTGGTCTTCTGTGTTATTGTACTGTACTGGTCTTCTGTGTTATTGTACTGTACTGGTCTTCTGTGTTATTATACTGTACTGGTCTTCTGTGTTATTGTACTGTACTGGTCTTCTGTGTTATTGTACTGTACTGGTCTTCTGTGTTATTGTACTGTACTGGTCTTCTGTGTTATTGTACTGTACTGGTCTTCTGTGTTATTGTACTGTACTGGTCTTCTGTGTTATTGTACTGTACTGGTCTTCTGTGTTATTGTACTGTACTGGTCTTCTGTGTTATTGTACTGTACTGGTCTTCTGTGTTATTGTACTGTACTGGTCTTCTGTGTTATTGTACTGTACTGGTCTTCTGTGTTATTGTACTCTACTAGCCTTGTGTTAATGTACTGTACTGGTCTTCTGTGTTATTGTACTGTACTGGTCTTCTGTGTTATTGTACTGTACTGGTCTTCTGTGTTATTGTACTGTACTGGTCTTCTGTGTTATTGTACTGTACTGGTCTTCTGTGTTATTGTACTGTACTGGTCTTCTGTGTTATTGTACTGTACTGGTCTTCTGTGTTATTGTACTGTACTGGTCTTCTGTGTTATTGTACTCTACTAGCCTTGTGTTAATGTACTGTACTGGTCTTGTGTGTTATTGTACTGAACTTGTCTTCTGTGTTATTGCTTTGTACTGGTCTTCTGTGTTCTTATTCTGCATTGATCTGCTGTTGTACTGCGCTGGTCGTTTGTATTACTGTACTGTACTGTTCTGTTACTGTACTCTACTGGTCTCTGTTATTGTACTGCACTGATCGTCTGTGTACTATACTGTGTTATAGTACTGTACTGGTCTTCTGTGTTATAGTACTGTACTGGTCTTCTGTGTTATTGTACTGTACTGGTCTTCTGTGTTATTGTATGTGTCTTACCTAACAATGTACTGGTCTTCTGTGTGACCACCTCATTGTACTGTACTGTCTTCAAGTTTCTTCCGCTTCTATCAACTTTTCTGTACTCGACTGAAGAAGCCTACTGTGTAGGCGAAACGTTTCGAAATAAAGATACCTAACTGTTGCATATGTGTCTTACCTAACTGGTCTTCTGTGTTATTGTACTGTACTGATCTGTTATTGTACTGCACGGATCGTCTGTGTTATTGTACTGTACTGCTCTCCTGTATTGTTGTATTGTACTCGTCTTCTGTGTTATTGTACTGTACAGGTCTTCTGTGTTTTTGTAGTCTACTCATCTGTTATTGTACTGCACTGGTCGCCTGTGTTACTGTGCTGTACTGGTTTTCTAAGTTACTGTACTGTACTGGTCTTCTGTTACTGTACTCTTCTGGTCTGTGTTATTGTACTGCACTGATCTTCTGTGTTATTATACAGTACTGATCTGTTATTGTACTGTAATGGTCATCTCTGTTACTATATTGTACTGGTCTTCTGTATTAATGTATTGTACTGGTCTTCTGTACTATTGTATTGAACTGGTCTTCTGTGTTATTGTTCTGTACTGATCTAGTATTGTATTGTACTGGTCGTCTGTGTTATTGTACTGTACTTGTCTTCTGTACTATTGTATTGAACTGGTCTTCTGTGTACTGTACTGGTCTTCTGTGTTATTGTACTGTACTGGTCATCTGTGTTATTGTACTGTACTACTCTTCTGTTTTATTGTACTGTACTGATCTGGTATTGTACTGTTCTGGTCTTTTGTATTATTGTACTGTACTGGTTGTCTGTGTTATTGTACTGTACTATTCTTCTGTGCTATGTTTCACTAGCAGGTGCTGGTACCAAAGTTTCTCTTGCGTTTCACTAGCGCAGCCTCGTACCAACGTTACATTTGTGTTTCACTAGCACAGCCTCGTACCAAGGTTACATTTGTGTTTCACTAGCACAGCCTCGTACCAAGGTTACATTTGTGTTTCACTAGCACAGCCTCGTACCAACGTTACATTTGTGTTTCACTAGCACAGCCTCGTACCAACGTTACATTTGTTTCACTAGCACAGGCTGATACCAAAGTTACACTTGTGTTTCACTAGCACAGGCTGATACCAAAGTTACACTTGTGTTTCACTAGCACAGGCTGATACCAAAGTTACACTTGTGTTTCGCTAGCACTAGGACTGAAGTCACTATAGTTCAGTAGTTACGGTAATTTCAGAGGTATTCTTCCAACAGTGAAAGTCATTATACGTTATATGTTCAACAAATACTTTAGTATTAAGCACTGCTTCCCAGCTGTGTTAGTCACCTTGGTTACAATATCTTCAACAGATTTAGATGCATAATTATGTAATCTTTCAATAAATACATGTTACAGTATTTAAAAGATCTTTATAGTTGAGGAGCGACCTGCTCTAAACCCATGCTGCCATGCTGCCATGCTACCATGCTGCCATGCTACCATGAGTGTGTGAGTGTGCGTGTCTACTTGTACATATTTACATGTGGTTGCTGAGGTAGAGTCCTTGTTCCTGGTCCGGATCTCCTCTGGTCGCTACTTCGCTCATCATTCATCAGTGTAAACTCAGTTGTTGAAGCTGTGAGTGATCCTCCCTCCATCACTTGTTGCTGAAGATGTGAATGATCCTGCCTCCACCACTTGTTGTTGAAGCTGTGAATGATCCTGCCTCCACCACTTGTTGTTGAAGCTGTGAATGATCCTGCCTCCATCACTTGTTGTTGAAGCTGTGAATGATCCTGCCTCCACCACTTGTTGTTGAAGCTGTGAATGATCCTGCCTCCACCACTTGTTGTTGAAGCTGTGAATGATCCTGCCTCCACCACTTGTTGTTGAAGCTGTGAATGATCCTGCCTCCACCACTTGTTGTTGAAGCTGTGAATGATCCTGCCTCCACCACTTGGTGTTGAAGCTGTGAATGATCCTGCCTCCATCACTTGTTGTTGAAGCTGTGAATGATCCTCCCTCCACCACTTGTTGTTGAAGCTGTGAGTGATCCTGCCTCCATCACTTGTTGTTGAAGCTGTGAATGATCCTCCCTCCACCACTTGTTGTTGAAGCTGTGAGTGATCCTCCCTCCATCACTTGTTGTTGAAGCTGTGAGTGATCCTCCCTCCATCACTTGTTGTTGAAGCTGTGAGTGATCCTCCCTCCATCACTTGTTGTTGAAGCTGTGAGTGATCCTGCCTCCACCACTTGTTGTTGAAGCTGTGAGTGATCCTCCCTCCATCACTTGTTGTTGAAGCTGTGAATGATCTTGCCTCCATCACTTGTTGTTGAAGCTGTGAATGATCTTGCCTCCATCACTTGTTGTTGAAGCTGTGAATGATCTTGCCTCCATCACTTGTTGTTGAAGCTGTGAATGATCCTGCCTCCATCACTTGTTGTTGAAGCTGTGAATGATCCTGCCTCCACCACTTGTTGTTGAAGCTGTGAATGATCCTGCCTCCATCACTTGTTGTTGAAGCTGTGAATGATCCTGCCTCCATCACTTGTTGCTGAAGCTGTGAATGATCCTGCCTCCACCACTTGTTGTTGAAGCTGTGAGTGATCCTTCCTCCATCACTTGTTGTTGAAGCTGTGAATGATCCTCCCTCCATCACTTGTTGCTGAAGATGTGAATGATCTTGCCTCCACCACTTGTTGTTGAAGCTGTGAGTGATCCTCCCTCCACCACTTGTTGCTGAAGATATGAATGATCCTGCCTCCACCACTTTTTTTCCCCTCGTGCCACTTTCTAACATCTTGAGGTTAAAGAGCTTCTTTTCTAACATCCCTTACATAGCTGTGCTTTTAACTTTTAGCTGTGCTCTCGTGTCCCTATTTCCCTTCTCTCTCTCTCTTCAATCCCTCTCATAATTTTACACATCATGATCATGTCCCGTCTCGTTCGTCTGTCCTCCAATGTCATCAAGCTTCGCGCTTGTAATCTCTCCTCATGGGAACAAGCATATTATCTGTTTTAGTGCTGGGGGTAATGACATTGGGAAGGGCAAGAGACAAGAGCTGCTGGATAAGTACAGGTCAGCCATAGAAGTAGTCAGAGCTAAGGGAGGGATCCCAGTCATATGTAGCATCTTGCCTAGAAAGGGAGTGGGCAATGAATGGATGTCTAGGGCAATTGGTATAAATTGCTGGCTAGACAGGTACTGCAAGGAACTTGCAATCCCATTCATTGATAACTGGGACAAATTCTATGGCAAACGTGATATGTATGCAAAGGATGGGGTTCATCTCTCTGGGGTTGGAGTGGTTGCATTAACCAATTCGATTGAGGGGGTAATTGAGTCAGAATGTTACTGTTCCAGTGTAGCAACAGTCACAATGTTATTGTTCCAGTGTAGCAACAGTCACAATGTTACTGTTCCAGTGTAGCAACAGTCACAATGTTACTGTTCCAGTGTAGCAACAGTCACAATGTTACTGTTCCAGTGTAGCAACAGTCACAATGTTACTGTTCCAGTGTAGCAACAGTCACAATGTTACTGTTCCAGTGTAGCAACAGTCACAATGTTACTGTTCCAGTGTAGCAACAGTCACAATGTTACTGTTCCAGTGTAGCAACAGTCACAATGTTACTGTTCCAGTGTAGCAACAGTCACAATGTTACTGTTCCAGTGTAGCAACAGTCACAATGTTACTGTTCCAGTGTAGCAACAGTCACAATGTTACTGTTCCAGTGTAGCAACAGTCACAATGTTACTGTTCCAGTGTAGCAACAGTCACAATGTTACTGTTCCAGTGTAGCAACAGTCACAATGTTACTGTTCCAGTGTAGCAACAGTCACAATGTTACTGTTCCAGTGTAGCAACAGTCACAATGTTACTGTTCCAGTGTAGCAACAGTCACAATGTTACTGTTCCAGTGTAGCAACAGTCACAATGTTACTGTTCCAGTGTAGCAACAGTCACAATGTTACTGTTCCAGTGTAGCAACAGTCACAATGTTACTGTTCCAGTGTAGCAACAGTCACAATGTTACTGTTCCAGTGTAGCAACAGTCACAATGTTACTGTTCCAGTGTAGCAACAGTCACAATGTTACTGTTCCAGTGTAGCAACAGTCACAATGTTACTGTTCCAGTGTAGCAACAGTCACAATGTTACTGTTCCAGTGTAGCAACAGTCACAATGTTACTGTTCCAGTGTAGCAACAGTCACAATGTTACTGTTCCAGTGTAGCAACAGTCACAATGTTACTGTTCCAGTGTAGCAACAGTCACAATGTTACTGTTCCAGTGTAGCAACAGTCACAATGTTACTGTTCCAGTGTAGCAACAGTCACAATGTTACTGTTCCAGTGTAGCAACAGTCACAATGTTACTGTTCCAGTGTAGCAACAGTCACAATGTTACTGTTCCAGTGTAGCAACAGTCACAATGTTACTGTTCCAGTGTAGCAACAGTCACAATGTTACTGTTCCAGTGTAGCAACAGTCACAATGTTACTGTTCCAGTGTAGCAACAGTCACAATGTTACTGTTCCAGTGTAGCAACAGTCACAATGTTACTGTTCCAGTGTAGCAACAGTCACAATGTTACTGTTCCAGTGTAGCAACAGTCACAATGTTACTGTTCCAGTGTAGCAACAGTCACAATGTTACTGTTCCAGTGTAGCAACAGTCACAATGTTACTGTTCCAGTGTAGCAACAGTCACAATGTTACTGTTCCAGTGTAGCAACAGTCACAATGTTACTGTTCCAGTGTAGCAACAGTCACAATGTTACTGTTCCAGTGTAGCAACAGTCACAATGTTACTGTTCCAGTGTAGCAACAGTCACAATGTTACTGTTCCAGTGTAGCAACAGTCACAATGTTACTGTTCCAGTGTAGCAACAGTCACAATGTTACTGTTCCAGTGTAGCAACAGTCACAATGTTACTGTTCCAGTGTAGCAACAGTCACAATGTTACTGTTCCAGTGTAGCAACAGTCACAATGTTACTGTTCCAGTGTAGCAACAGTCACAATGTTACTGTTCCAGTGTAGCAACAGTCACAATGTTACTGTTCCAGTGTAGCAACAGTCACAATGTTACTGTTCCAGTGTAGCAACAGTCACAATGTTACTGTTCCAGTGTAGCAACAGTCACAATGTTACTGTTCCAGTGTAGCAACAGTCACAATGTTACTGTTCCAGTGTAGCAACAGTCACAATGTTACTGTTCCAGTGTAGCAACAGTCACAATGTTACTGTTCCAGTGTAGCAACAGTCACAATGTTACTGTTCCAGTGTAGCAACAGTCACAATGTTACTGTTCCAGTGTAGCAACAGTCACAATGTTACTGTTCCAGTGTAGCAACAGTCACAATGTTACTGTTCCAGTGTAGCAACAGTCACAATGTTACTGTTCCAGTGTAGCAACAGTCACAATGTTACTGTTCCAGTGTAGCAACAGTCACAATGTTACTGTTCCAGTGTAGCAACAGTCACAATGTTACTGTTCCAGTGTAGCAACAGTCACAATGTTACTGTTCCAGTGTAGCAACAGTCACAATGTTACTGTTCCAGTGTAGCAACAGTCACAATGTTACTGTTCCAGTGTAGCAACAGTCACAATGTTACTGTTCCAGTGTAGCAACAGTCACAATGTTACTGTTCCAGTGTAGCAACAGTCACAATGTTACTGTTCCAGTGTAGCAACAGTCACAATGTTACTGTTCCAGTGTAGCAACAGTCACAATGTTACTGTTCCAGTGTAGCAACAGTCACAATGTTACTGTTCCAGTGTAGCAACAGTCACAATGTTACTGTTCCAGTGTAGCAACAGTCACAATGTTACTGTTCCAGTGTAGCAACAGTCACAATGTTACTGTTCCAGTGTAGCAACAGTCACAATGTTACTGTTCCAGTGTAGCAACAGTCACAATGTTACTGTTCCAGTGTAGCAACAGTCACAATGTTACTGTTCCAGTGTAGCAACAGTCACAATGTTACTGTTCCAGTGTAGCAACAGTCACAATGTTACTGTTCCAGTGTAGCAACAGTCACAATGTTACTGTTCCAGTGTAGCAACAGTCACAATGTTACTGTTCCAGTGTAGCAACAGTCACAATGTTACTGTTCCAGTGTAGCAACAGTCACAATGTTACTGTTCCAGTGTAGCAACAGTCACAATGTTACTGTTCCAGTGTAGCAACAGTCACAATGTTACTGTTCCAGTGTAGCAACAGTCACAATGTTACTGTTCCAGTGTAGCAACAGTCACAATGTTACTGTTCCAGTGTAGCAACAGTCACAATGTTACTGTTCCAGTGTAGCAACAGTCACAATGTTACTGTTCCAGTGTAGCAACAGTCACAATGTTACTGTTCCAGTGTAGCAACAGTCACAATTTCCTTCAGTTAACTGAGCTTCTTGTATTGAACAATAATACCGTCAGTTTAGTTTTAGACTTTACAATTATAGAAGAACTACACAATATACAAATAAATTGAGTTTGAGAAAGATTTCTTTAGTTCCTCGGATCAAGACCTTTTCATTATCATTAAGTTACCTCTTAAGATGAAAATTGAGGGATCAATAATGCCTCAAAAATGAATACCAGTTTTGTTAAAACAATATGAAGAGCAGTGAATAGGCCTATTGACCTATGTAGACAGGTCCTCCTCAAAGTGACTCATTCACATGTACGTGTTCCACTTATCTAATGTTCTAAATATTACATTCATTGCTTTTTTTTCGTTATTTCAATAACATTATACATTATACAGCACTCCCAGCAGAGCTAAGTGTTGTTTGTGATTCGTGGTCACTCGTGGTAATGGAAAGCTCAAAGCAAATATCAATCACCTTCCATTTGAATATCAGCCTCCAAAAACAGTTTATATAGTAATGAAACCACGACACAAGACAGGAGATTCTGAAGTGAAGTTAAAAATTTGGCTAGGAATTTCCTTCGTGATGTTGTGCTGGCTTTCTGCGTTATTCTGGGCCCTGGTATGTACTTCTCGACGGTGAATTTTGAAACGACGTCTGGTTTCCATTGTCCCTGTGAGATGTTGAAACATTGTAACATTGTGACTGTTGATACAGTGAAACAGTAACATTGTGACTGTTGCTACACTGAAGCAGTAGCATTGTGACTGTTACTACAATGAAACAGTAACATTGTCACTATTGCTACACTGGAACAGTAACATTGCGACTGTTGCTACAATGGAATAGTAACATTCTGACTGTTGCTACACTGGAACAGCAACATTCTGACTGTAGCTACACTGGAACAGTAACATTGGCATAAGAGACAATAGAATCTAAATTGATGAGCTCACGCACTGTCAAAGATGCACTTGTATGGGGTGAGAATAGAGGCCACTAGAGGAAGAGCTAAACCAATTCGAGTTGTCTGAGATTTGAAAAGAGTGAAAAAAGGAGTTAAGGACAACCTAAAGGAAATCTTCAGCATGTGATGTCTCACTGCTAGGAGGCCAACTGTGTCCTTTATCATAGACATTGTTAAGAAGTCTTTTTGAAATTTTTCTCCACAGTGGGTATTTTACAGTGGGACTGTTTATGTTCTCAGGGAAGGGCTGGTCTACAAATATATCACACAGCACTGCTGCTTACATGAAATATTCGTTGAGTTCCTACTACAGTTGATTTAGCTTTTTCTCATAGATAATTTATTAAGATTTAATATCAAAGTTTCATTGACTCGCAATGCTTCACAAATGTAATGTATACTAACACAGCAGATATTAAATAGATTAGATAAATAATAAAAGCAGCCGTGAGCGTTACCTCAACCAGAACTAACCAGGTTCCTACAATAACCAAGATTTTCTCCTCTACTAGTGGTGATTTTTATCCCACAAACAATCCACATCTCATCTTCTTCACTTACAACATTTATATTTAAATATGAACTCTTATATTTTCTAAATCAAAATAAAATGTTTTGTATTCTCAAATCAAATTTTATTTTTCTTGACAATCCAGTGTTACCAGGAATTAGAATCAGATGATACGAGACTACCTGCAACAACCTGTGTATATTGATGGTGTGGTGGAAGTCTAACAGTGGTCGCTCTAACTTTATTATAGGTAGCACAGAGGGAGGGGAGGAGAAGGGGGTGAGGAGGGAGGCGGAGGGGGGGAGGGGGTAGATGAAAATAAGCGTACATAGTAATAATTATCTGCAGAGAAATGATTTTCAACAAGAAATGATATTCATTCTCATATATTAATTTATATAATCAAAACAATCATATTCGACAGGTAAAAATACATTATCAAATTAAACATATCTTTTCTCATAACAACGTAATAACTATAGTTAACCAGAAATCCATAATTCATATCCAGGATTGTAAATTAACGTTATAGAAAAAAAAATAGTACATAGAGGTAGGTTGACCTCAGGATTTTTGTCAATGTTCAGCTGTGTATTAAGAAATCTGAATAAGAACTCAGGTAATATATAGTTTGAAGTGCTGTTCAGATTTTTTGGTCTTTCTCAGACCAATAAACAACGTTGATCTACAGCCAGAGTTGTCAGGACGGACTTGGAATATACCATTTGGTCCAGTTGGTCACTGCTGCCACCATTTTGACCACTGTCCAGTTGGTCACTGCTGCCACCATGGTCCAGTTGACCTGCCACTGGTCCAGTTGCCACCATGGTCCAGTTGGCCACTGCTGCCACCATGGTCCAGTGCTGGTCCAGTTGGCCACCATGGTCTGTGGTCCAGTTGGCCACTGCTGCCACCATGGTCCAGTTGGCCACTGCTGCCACCATGGTCCAGTTGGCCACTGCTGCCACCATGGTCCAGTTGGCCACTGCTGCCACCATGGTCCAGTTGGCCACTGCTGCCACCATGGTCCAGTTGGCCACTGCTGCCACCATGGTCCAGTTGGTCACTGCTGCCACCATGGTCCAGTTGGCCACTGCTGCCACCATGGTCCAGTTGGCCACTGCTGCCACCATGGTCCAGTTGGTCACTGCTGCCACCATGGTCCAGTTGCCCATGGTCCAGTTGGTCCACTGCCAGTTGCCACCATGGTCCAGTTGACCCAGTTGCCACCATGGTCCAGTTGGCCACTGCACTGCTGCCACCATGGTCCAGTTGGGTCCAGTGCCACCCAGTGGTCACTGCTGCCACCATGGTCCACCATGGTCCAGTTGACCACTGCTGCCACCACTGCCAGTTGGTCCACCATGGTCCAGTTGCCACCATGGTCCAGTTGGTCACTGCTGCCACCATGGTCCAGTTGGTCACTGCTGCCACCATGGTCCAGTTGGTCACTGCTGCCACCATGGTCCAGTTGGTCACTGCTGCCACCATGGTCCAGTTGGTCACTGCTGCCACCATGGTCCAGTTGGTCACTGCTGCCACCATGGTCCAGTTGGCCACTGCTGCCACCATGGTCCAGTTGACCACTGCTGCCACCATGGTCCAGTTGACCACTGCTGCCACCATGGTCCAGTTGGCCACTGCTGCCACCATGGTCCAGTTGGTCACTGCTGCCACCATGCTGTTGGCCCACCATGGTCTTGGTCACTGCTGGCACGATGGTGCAGTTGACCACTGCTGCCACCATGGTCCAGTTGTCCACTGCTGCCACCATGGTCCAGTTGACCACTGCTGCCACCATGGTCCAGTTGCTGCCACCACTGCTGCCACCATGGTCCAGTTGGTCACTGCTGCCACCATGGTCCAGTTGGTCACTGCTGCCACCATGGTCCAGTTGGTCACTGCTGCCACCATGGTCCAGTTGGTCACTGCTGCCACCATGGTCCAGTTGGCCACTGCTGCCACCATGGTCCAGTTGGTCACTGCTGCCACCATGGTCCAGTTGGTCACTGCTGCCACCATGGTCCAGTTGGCCACTGCTGCCACCATGGTCCAGTTGGTCACTGCTGCCACCATGGTCCAGTTGGTCACTGCTGCCACCATGGTCCAGTTGGTCACTGCTGCCACCATGGTCCAACAGCTACACATTAACTATGGCCCAGAGAGAGACCAACAATCAATGGGCTGAAAAATAAAGTATAATTAAAACAGAGTCAGTGTATAAATATTAAAGTTAAGCAACAACGACGACTGATGTTGTCGGTCTTCTGTGCTCTTCTTCTTCCTTAATTATAATTAATTTTTTTACATTTTTGTCTCTAGTCAGTCATCTAATTTCATATACTAAAATAACTGGTAAGCATATTCAAGGTGGAGACTCGCAAGAGCATTGTGCAGATCAGCCGGGCTGTGGTTCCTACGTTGGACTACGTGCTGCCAGCAGTAACAGCCTCGTTGATCAGGCCCTGATCCACCAAGCTGCGGGGGCGTTGATCCCCAGAATGCCCTCCAGGTAATGTAACTGGCAAACAATAAAGATAAGTTGAGGAGCAACACACAATGAAACACTAGATATATTTATTTTCAGTATTATTCTTGTGTGCGCTATTAATTAATATTTTTCTGTTGTTTAATGGTGAAAACTAGACGGTAGGAAGTGAGCTTCCTGTTGATGACTCAGACACTTGTGTAAAGTGTGAGTGTGTTGTAGACTGGAGGGACTCACCTACCAAGATTGAGACAATGATCATCTCATAACTGCTTCTTCCGTCTTCAGTGTTATATTTGACTGTATTCTGCCGAAGAAGCCTGCCGTGCAGGTGATACCTTTCGCCAAATAAGATAACCAAGTGTTTCAGATGAGGAGTCTTATTCATCAATTTGTTGATAATGGATACCATAAATTACATGATAATGCATCTTGTTAGTTGCTGCTCGTAGCAAGTATGCTTAGTATATTTTAGGTATTTTGATAAGTATATTACAGCTACTTTCCAGACCTAGTTTAAGGTATTTCCGTTCAATTATAACTGTACGTGCGTTTACATATAACTTATAATCATAATTTTTGTACGTGAATGGTATACAACACCGACAAGATGAAAATTATACACACACATGTAACATCTGGGTATCTTTAATGTAGATGTTTCGCCATCCAGTGGCTTTATCAATACAAATTCTAGGACATAATTTGAAGACAGTAGAACTATATACAAAAGATGAGGTAATCAGTCCCTCATCGTTGGAGTTGGTGTGAAGAGCACCGTAGTTGTGAAGACTCTGGAACACAGGCAAGAAGGCTGGCGCGTATTTACTAGAGTCAAGTGAAAAGGGGACGGGTAGCAGACTTGTCAGACACTGCAACATTATCGAATCTTCGTTCAGAGGGCTTCTCCGCAACCCTCTTCACTTCTACTAACCCGTCCCTTGGGTACGACCGACTTCCACTGGGGAATCCCGCCTATCAGTGACAATGCCTTCGTCTGCTACCCGTCCTCTTTTCACCCCAGGTAGATCTGTTTGTGACTTGAAAAAGCCCACTGTGTGCGCGAAACGTTTTCAATAAAGGATAACATTATACTACATATGTGTTTATATTTCCATCCGTCCTCTTTTGTACCTGACGCCATTATATAAGCGCCAGCCTTCTTGCCTGTGCTCCAGATTTTTCACGACTACGGTGCTCCTTACACCAACTTCAAGGATGAGGGACTGATTACCTCATCTTTCGCATATAATTTTACTGTCTTCAAATTATGTCCTAGAATTTGCATTGATAAAGCCACTGGATGACGAAACGTCTACATTAAAGATACCCAGATGTTGCATATGTGTCTAATTTTCATAATGTCTGAGTCCAGAATGAATTAACTCACCCACATCGTTCTTAAACTCTTAATTTTATGACTGCTGCGACTACCTGACGAAGCCTTTCCGATTTTTGTGTCATCTGTAATCTATGAATTTGTTTTCATATGAGCCCCATTTCAATATTATAAATGTATATTATGATATAAATGGATAAATGACAAATTCCGAGGAATCCACTCGTCATGTTTCACATTAATATTCGATATTACTCACTTCATAGTGTCAGTGAACCTGTCAATGTTTTACACTTAAAGATCATTACTTATATCATAAGATTTAGGCGTATCTCAAAATTTAATATATTACCAGCACAGGTACTGTTTAACAGGCCTATTGTACCTAACAGTTTAAGATATCAGCTTGAACGCAGTTAATACTGTAATTAAAGGATTCAGGAAAAAGGTATACACCAATTGTTAGCTTTTGAACTTTTTTTTACAATCATGTGCAACTTTTTTTTACAATCATGTGTACACATTTGTACACTTGATACATTGTGCACTCTATACAGTGTACACTCTATAGAGTGTACACTATACAGTGTACACTCTATACAGTGTACACTCTATACAGTGTACACTCTATACAGTGTACACTCTATACAGAAGATTTAACAAATACCAAAATACCTGTGAGTTGTGGTAAAGACAGATCGTAAGTATATAATCCCTCACAAGCTACAGCTTTCAGATATCTATACAGAGGACAGCCTGAGGCTTGAACTGTAGGTCCCGAACGGTCCCTTGATACAAGGTAGCCTACCCTGGTGCATCCCTCCTCACCCTGACCAGCTGGCCTACAGTAGAGCTGGCAGTTACTCCACAGATGAATGGTGCTCTCACCCACACATTCCATAAACTACCAAATTTAACCTGTTTTTTAACGGTCTGATGGATTATGGATACATGTGATGCACATGAAATATAATAACGTCCGCTGCATATGCTACAGTTAAGTAGTCACTGATATACACACTACCATTATTACATATACTGTGAGATTTATGATTTGTCTCTCTGATGCATGAGTTGAATATTATGTGCACCAGATGACCAATTTGGTATCCAGAAATATGAAAAAATAATTTATGGCAATGCTGGAGAAAACGATATAAAGAAGCTAGAAGTGAGAAGATAATAAATAAATTTAAACAACCTATTGCAATAACTCAAACAGAAACGAAAAACTTTTCATCAGTGATTCTGGCGAGGATGAGAGTGAGGCAGGACGAGAGTGAGGCAGGATGAGAGTGAGGCAGGATGAGAGTGAGGCAGGATGAGAGTGAGGCAGGATGAGAGTGAGGCAGGATGAGAGTGAGGCAGGATGAGAGTGAGGCAGGATGAGAGTGAGGCAGGATGAGAGTGAGGCAGGATGAGAGTGAGGCAGGATGAGAGTGAGGCAGGATGAGGCAGGATGAGTGAGGCAGGATGAGAGTGAGGCAGGATGAGAGTGAGGCAGGATGATAGTGTGGAAGGATGATAGTGAGGCACTAACACTTCCTTAAAGCAACAGCTGCTTTGATATCAAGTACTCTTGATCTGAGGAACTGGAACTACCCTCTCCATTTTCGGATTAAATGTAATAGCCTCCCATTCCTCTCGAACTAAGTGACTCTTACAATTTCGGCCTGAATAAATGTTATTACAGATGACTAATATTTAGATGATATGAAGAACTGGTCTTGTGTGTTATTGTACTGTACTGGTCTTCTGTGTTACTGTACTGTATTGGTCTTTTGTGCTATTGTACTGTACAGGTCTTCTGTGTTATTCTACTGTATTGGCATTCTGTGTTATTGTGGTCTACTGGTCTTCTGAATTATTGTGCTGTACTGGTCCTCAATGTTAATGTACTGTAATGTACTGTCTTCTGTGTATTGTTCTGTACTGGTCTTCTGTGTTGTTGTTCAGTATGGTTTTCTGTTTCACTGTACTGTACTGGTCGTCCGTGTTATTGTAATGTACTGGTCTTCCGTGTTATTGTAATGTACTGGTCTTCCGTGTTATTGTAATGTACTGGTCTTCAGTGTTATTGTACTCAACTGTTCTTCTGTGCTAATGAACTACATTGCTAGCCTGTATTATTGTAATGTACTGGTCTTGTGAGTTATTGTACTGTACTGGTATTTTGTGTTATTGTACTGTACTGGTCTTCTGTGTTATTGTACTGTACTGTACTGTACTGGTCTTCTGTGTATTGTACTGTACTGGTGTACTGTACTGGTATTGTATTGTACTGTACTGGTCTTCTGTGTTATTGTACTGTACTGGTCTTCTGTGTTATTGTACTGTACTGGTCTTCTGTGTTATTGTACTGTACTGGTCTTCTGTGTCATTGTACTGTACTGGTCTTCGGTGTTACTGTAATGTACTGATCTGTGTTATTGAACAGAGAAACATAGGGTCACAATTTGAAGTTGAAGACTCAGACGAGTCACAGGAATATTAGGAAGTACTTCTTCAGTCACAGAGTCGTCAGGAAGTGAAATAGCCTAGCAAGTGATGTAGTGGAGGCAGGAACCATACATAGCATTAAGACGAGGCATGACAATGCTCAGGAAGCAGAGAGAGGACCTAGTAGCGATCAGTGAAGAGGCGGGGCCAGGAGCTGAGTCTCGACCCCTGCAACCACAGTTAGGTGAGTACAGTTAGGTGAGAATTGTACTGGTCTTCTGTGTTATTGTACTGTATTGGCCTTCTATGTTATTGTACTGTACAGGTTTTCTGTGTTACTGTGCAGTACTGGTCTTCTGTGTCATTGCACTGTACTGGTTATTTGTGTTATTGTAATGTACAGGTCTTCTGTGTTATTGTACTGTGCTAGCATTCTATGTTATTGTATTCTACTGGTCTTCTGCGTTGTGGTGCTGTACTGGTCCTCTGTGTTAATTTACTGTACCAGTTTCTGTGTATTGTTCTGTATTGGTCTTCTGTGGTGTTGTTCTGTACTGGTCTTCTGTATTACTGTACTGTACTAGTCTTCTGTCTTATCGTAATGTACTGGTCTTCTGAGTATTGTATTCTACTGGTTTTCTGAGTTTTTGTGTTGTACTGGTCCTCTGTGTTAATGTACTGTACTGGTCTTCTGCGTTGTTGCTGTGTACTGGTCTTCTGTGTTACAGTACTGTACTGGTCTTCTGTGCTATTGTTCTGTACTGGTCGTCTGTGTTATTGTACTATACTGGTCGTCTGTGTTATTGTACTGTACTGGTCGTCTGTGTTATTGTTCTGTACTGGTCGTCTGTGTTATTGTTCTGTACTGGTCGTCTGTGTTATTGTTCTGTACTGGTCGTCTGTGTTATTGTTCTGTACTGGTCGTCTGTGTTATTGTTCTGTACTGGTCGTCTGTGTTATTGGACTGGTTATTGCGACCCCTGAATGGGTCACAATGTATATAATTTATAATACGTGTTCATATAATTTTATATTGCTTATATTTGCAATATTAGCTAAATCGTAAATATATTGCTTTATTTTATTATTTGACTTAGTTATATTATTAGGTAGGATGTAACATTTATATATTATTCAGTGCTCATAGTTCGAGTGTTAAGTAGCTGACAGCATTGTATAACTACTGTAGTTTTCACTTCGCTTGTTTCACTGCCGGCTTCTGAGTTGCTGGGCAGCAGCAGTTCACGGAGAGTCACGTGATCAGGGGGGAATGATCACACCTCACCAGGAGTGAGAGTCTGCCTGGCCTCAGCTAAGGATTGTCTGTTTGACATTGCTTCTAACAAGAGGTCCCTCTACTGCTCTCCTTTGTGGGCCCTTGTTGGAAGATTGTCTCTGTCGCTTTCTTGTTGTTGGTTCTGTGTAACACTGTTCAGAGAACATAGCCTAGACTTAGTGATTTTCGACGTTGTACTGAGGTTGTGTGTCGCATAGACACTCTGAGAAACTCAGGTCCTGAGCTGTAGCTTCTGACCTAATTTGTACTGGTATCTGTGTACTGTCACAGTCGGGGATTTTCTAATGCTGAACTTAGATTCAGTAGTATGGGAGTTTTGTGACTCTTTTTGGAGGATCTGCAGATGGTCCCTACTTAGTGTCATTATATTATCTCCTTGTTCCTGATTCTGTGTCGCTGCTGCTTGTTATATTGTTGTTCGGCTTATCAGTCGTTTTATTGTTCAAGCAAGCTGTTCTGATTGCCAGGTTGGTCAAGAAGTTAGTTTATGTGAGGACTTTTAGTCAGTCACTGGTTAAGTCTAGTCGAGTCTAGAGACATAGCGAACTACATAGAGCACTTACACACATACACACAAACTTGTATATATTTGTATTATGTTATTATTACAACCCAGGAGTCCAAATGGCCTGTTATCCTGGGTGTAAAGGGAGCAAAATAAACACAGCAGAAAAACTTTTGACTTGTATTATCCTTCACCAATTTAGAACAGAAGTATGTACACTAGGTATTAGTGTACTCCACGGTAAGCAAGGCAGAATAGAAGCCACTAGAGAGCAGACCGTGCTTCAACCAGCTCTAGAATGGGAATGACAAGGGCAGACAGGAGAGTGGTACCCACATAACCTCTGCGATTGCCAAAACCATCTTCTAATTGGCTGGAACCTGGGTACTGATTGAACGACTGGGCCCCATCGCCAACCCTTAGTTCCCTGGTTCGCTGGTTGGGGGAGATAGCCTGTAAATGAGGGTGTGTACATGCGCCGAATAAAGGTTACGTACTCTTTGCATGCCACAGTTATTAAATGCTAACAATGTAACAGACGGTACTTAAAAGCAATAAAGATGTGATATGTGCCTTCAGCACAATACTACTGTACACGAGAGAAGTGTAGGAACTTGTATCCTAAATTATATTAAATTGATTAATATACTTTGATAATATACGCCAAGACAACTTTATTGTTATTAATAAACTTATTAAATTTTAATTTCTTTAGTCAGTAGCCTACCAGTTGTAATCCTGAAGCACTATTGAATCTTACTAAATTCTAATGGATAACTGGACCAAGATACTGACTACTTGCTACAAAAACCCAGTAACAGGCTGAATGCTAGAAAGGCAGTCCTTTCTAGTATTCACTGGAGGTCTCTATGCTTATTAGATATCGCGTTTTTTGTAGCACTGGTCTTCTGTGTTATTGTACTGTACTGGTCTTGTGTTATTGTATTGTACTGTGTTATTGTAATGTACTGGTCTTCTGTGTTATTGTACTGTACTGGTCTTCTGTGTTATTGTACTGTACTGGTCTTCTGTGTTATTGTACTGTACTGGTCTTCTGTGTTATTGTAATGTACTGGTCTTCTGTGTTATTGTACTGTACTGGTCTTCTGTGTTATTGTACTGTACTGGTCTTCTGTGTTATTGTACTGTACTGGTCTTCTGTGTTATTGTACTGTACTGGTCTTCTGTGTTATTGTACTGTACTGGTCTTCTGTGTTATTGTACTGTACTGGTCTTCTGTGTTATTGTAATGTACTGGTCTTCTGTGTTATTGTACTGTACTGGTCTTCTGTGTTATTGTACTGTACTGGTCTTCTGTGTTATTGTACTGTACTGGTCTTCTGTGTTATTGTACTGTACTGGTCTTCTGTGTTATTGTACTGTACTGGTCTTCTGTGTTATTGTACTGTATTGGTCTTCTGTGTTACTGTACTGTACTGGTCTTCTGTGTAACTGTACTGTACTGGTCTTCTGTGTTATTGTACTGTACTGGTCTTCTGTGTTATTGTACTGTACTGGTCTTCTGTGTTATTGTACTGTACTGGTCTTCTGTGTTATTGTACTGTACTGGTCTTCTGTGTTATTGTACTGTACTGGTCTTCTGTGTTATTGTACTGTACTGGTCTTCTGTGTGATTGTACTGTACTGGTCTTCTGTGTTATTGTACTGTACTGGTCTTCTGTGTTATTGTACTGTACTGGTCTTCTGTGTTATTGTACTGTACTGATCTTCTGTGTTATTGTACTGTGAGATTAAGACACATGTGCAACATCTGGGTATCTTTATTGTAGACGTTTCGCCATCCAGTGGCTTTATCAATACAAATTCTAGGACATAACTTGAAGACAGTAGAACTATGTACAGAAGATGAGGTAATCAGTCCCTCAACCTAGGAGTAGGTGCGAAGAGCACCATAGTCGTGGAGATTCTGAAGCAGAAGAAAGGATCCTGGCGCTTATATAGTAACGTCAGGTGTAGCAGACGAGGGCATAATCACTGGTAGGCGGGATTCCCCAGTGGAAGTAGGTCCTTCCCAAAGAGATGGGTTAGTTGTAGTAGTAGTTGTCGTAGTCGTGAAGGTTATGTACATGTCCTCAGAATTAAGATTCCATGATGTTGCAGTGTCTGACAAGTTGTGTACGAATGGTATATAATACCGACAAGATGAGATTAAGACACATGTGCAACATCTGCTACACCTGACGTTACTATATAAGCGCCAGGATCCTTTCTTCTGCTTCAGAATCTCCACGACTATGGTCGTGGAGATTCTGCACCTACTCCTAGGTTGAGGGACTGATTACCTCATCTTCTGTACATAGTTCTACTGTCTTCAAGTTATGTCCTAGAATTTGTTTTGATAAAGCCACTGGATGGCGAAACGTCTACAATAAAGATACCCAGATGTTGCACATGTGTCTTAATCTCATCTTGTCGGTATTATATACCATTCGTACACAACTTGTCAGACACTGCAACATCATGGAATCTTAATTCTGAGGACATGTACATAACCTTCACGACTACGACAACTACTACTACAACTAACCCATCTCTTTGGGAAGAACCTACTTCCACTGGGGAATCCCGCCTACCAGTGATTATGCCCTCGTCTGCTACACCTGACGTTACTATATAAGCGCCAGAATCCTTTCTTCTGCTTCAGAATCTCCACGACTAGGGTGCTCTTCGCACCTACTCCTAGGTTGAGGGACTGATTACCTCATCTTCTGTACATAGTTCTACTGTCTTCAAGTTATGTCCTAGAATTTGTATTGATAAAGCCACTGGATGGCGAAACGTCTACAATAAAGATACCCAGATGTTGCACATGTGTCTTAATCTCATCTTGTCGGTATTATATACCATTCGTACACAACTTATTGTACTGTACTGGTCTTCTGTGTTATTGTAAAATGCTGGTCTTCTGTGTTATTGTAATATGCTGGTCTTCTGTGTTATTGTAATATGCTGGTCTTCTGTGTTATTGTAATATGCTGGTCTTCTGTGTTATTGTAATATGCTTGTCTTCTGTGTTATTGTAATATGCTGGTCTTCTGTGTTATTGTAATATGCTGGTCTTCTGTCTTACTGTGCTGTACTGGTCATCTGTGCTATTGCACTGTACAGGTCTTTTGTGTTCTAGTACTGTACTGGCATTCTATGTGATTGTACTACTGGTTTTCTGTGTTATGGTGCTGTACTGGTCCTCTGTGTTAATGTACTGTACCGGTTTTCTATACATTATTCTGTAATGGTCTCCCGTGTTATTGTTCTGTACTGGTCTTCTGTGTTATTGTAATGTTCTGGTCTCCTGTCTTATTCTACTCTACTGGTTTTCTGCGTATTCTTCTGAACTCGTCTTCTGTGTTATTCTTCTCTACTGGTCTTCTGTTTCACTGTACTGCACTGGTGTTCTGTGTTATTTCAATGTACTGGTCTTCCGTGTTAATGTACTCTACTGGTAGTCTGTGTTATTGTACCGTACTGGTCCTCGGTGTTATTGTACTGTACTGGTCTTCTGAAATTTGAACTGTACTGGCTGTGTTTTTGTACTGTGCTGGTCCTCTGTGTTACTGTACTGCAATGTACTGATATTGTGGGCACTGTACAGTAATGGTCTTCTGTGCTAGTGTACTGTGCTGGTCTTTATGTTACTATACCGAACTGGTCTTCTGTGTTAATGTACTGTACTTGTATTCTGTGCATTGTTCTTTACTGGTCTTCTGTGTTGTTCTGCACTGGTCTTCTGTGTTATTGTACTGTACTTGTATTCTCTGTTATTGTACTGTACTGGTCTTTTGTATTATTGTATTTTACTGGTGTTCTGTGTCACTGTACAGTACTCGTCTTCCGTGTTACTGTACTGTACTGGTCTTGTGTGTTACTGTACTGTAATGATCTGTGTTATTGCACTGAACTAATCTTCTTTGTTATAGGTCTGTACTGGTTTTCTGTGTTATTATACTGTACTTGTCTTCTGTGTTATTGTACTGTACAGGTCTTCTGTGTTAAGGTGCTGTACTGGTCCTCTGTATTATTTTACTGTACCTGTCTTCTGTGTATTGTTCTGTATTGGTCTTCTGTGTTGTTGTTATGTACTGGTCTTCTGTGTTACTGTAATGTACTGGTCTTCTGTGTTATTATGTTCTGGTCTTCCGTGTTATTGTACTCTACTTGTCTTCTGTGTTATTGTACGCTACTGGTCTTTCGTGTTGTCTTATACTGGTCTTTTGTGCAATTATACTGTACTCTATTTCTGTGATTTGAAATGTACTGGTCTTCTGTGTTATTGTACTGTACTGGTCTTCTATGTTATTGAACCGTAGTGGTCCTCTGTGTAACTGTACTGAACTGTTCCTGTGTGCTACTGTACTGTACTGGTATTCTGTGTTACTGTACTCTACTGGTCTTCAGTGTTAGTGAACGGTATTGCTAGTCTATGTTATTGTAAAGTACTGTTCTTGTGTTATTCTTTGTGCTAGTCTACTGTGTTATTGCACTGTACTGGTACTCTGTGTTATTGTACTATTCTGGTCTTCTGCGTTATTATTCTGTACTGGCATTCTGTGTTATAGTACTGTACTGGTCTTTTGTGTTATTGTTCTGTACTGGTCTTCTGTGTTATTGTATTCTACTGGTATTTTTTTTTATTGTACAGTACTGGTCTTACGTGCTACTGTACTGTACCTGTCTCCTTTGTTACTGTACTGTACTGATCTGTGTTATTGTGCTGTACTAGTCTTCTGTGTTATTGTTCTGTACTGGTCACCTGTGTTATTGTATTGTATTGGCCTTCTATGTTATTGTACTGTACTGGTCTTCTGTGTTAATGAACTGTATTGCCCGTCTCTGTTATAGTACTTCTCTGGTCTTCCGTGTTAAGGTACTGTACTGGTCTTTTTTGTTATTGTACTGTACTGGTCTTCTGTGTTATTGTACTGTACGGGTCTTTTGTGCTATTGTACTGTACAGGTCTTCTGTGTTACTGTACTGTGTTTGTCTTCTGTGTTTCTGTACCGTACTGGTCCTCTGCGTTACTGTACTGTAATTCACTGGTATTGTGTGTATTATACTTTGCTGGTCTTCTGTGTTATTAAGCTTTACTGATCTGTGTTAGTGTACTGTGCTGGTCGTATACTGTTATGGTATTCTGTGTATTGTTCTGTACGGGTCTTCTGTGTTATTTTACTGTACTGGTTTTCTGTGTTATTTTACTGTACTGGTATTCTGTGTTATTGTACTGTACTGCGCTGGTATTGTGTGCATTGTACTGTTATAGTCTTCTGTGTTATTGTTCTGTGTTGGTGTACTGTGCTGGTCGCCTGTGTTACTGTACCGTACTAGTCCTCTGTGTTAATGTACTGCTCTGGTATTCTGTGTATTGTTCTGTACTTGTCTTATGTGTTAGTGAACTGTACTGGTCTTCTGTGTTTTTGTAATGTACTGGTTTTCAGCGTTACTGTACTGTATTAGTCTTCTGTGTTATTGTACTATACTGGTCTTCTGTGTTATTGTACTGTACTGGTCTTCTGTGTTATTGTACTGTACTGGTCTTTTGTGGTATTGTACTGCACTGGTCTTCTGTGTTATTGTACTGTACTGGTCTTGTGTGTTATTGTACTGTACTGGTCTTCTGTGTTATTGTACTGTACTGGTCTTCTGTGTTATTGTACTGTACTGGTCTTGTGTGTTATTGTACTGTACTGGTCTTCTGTGTTATTGTACTGTACTGGTCTTCTGTGTTATTGTACTGTACTGGTCTTCTGTGTTACTGTACTGTACTGGTCTTCTGTGTTATTTTACTGTACTGGTCTTCTGTGTTATTTTACTGTACTGGTCTTCTGTGTTATTGTACTGTACTGGTCTTCTGTGTTATTTTACTGTACTGGTCTTCTGTGTTACTGTACTGTACTGGTCTTCTGTGTTATTTTACTGTACTGGTCTTCTGTGTTATTGTACTGTACTGGTCTTCTGTGTTATTGTACTGTACTGGTCTTCTGTGTTATTGTACTGTACTGGTCTTCTGTGTTATTGTACTGTACTGGTCTTCTGTGTTATTGTACTGTACTGGTCTTCTGTGTTATTGTACTGTACTGGTCTTCTGTGTTATTGTACTGTACTGGTCTTCTGTGTTATTGTACTGTACTGGTCTTCTGTGTTATTGTACTGTACTGCTTCTGTGATATTGTGTACTATTGTACTGTGGTCTTCTGTGTAATGTACTGTTTCTGTCTGTGTATTGTACTGTACTGGTCTTCTGTGTTATTGTACTGTACTGGTCTTCTGTGTTATTGTACTGTACTGGTATTGTACTGTGCTGGTCTTTTGTGTTTCTCTACTACTGTGTGTTACTGTACTGTTCTGTACTGATATTGTGTGTATTACACTGTACTGGTCCTGTGTGTTATTGTACTGTGTTGGTGTTCTGTGTTAGTGTACTGCGTTGTTTTAAGTGTTACTGTACAGTACTGATCCTGTGTTTTAAAGTACTGATCCTGTGTTTTAATGTACTGTACTAGAATTCTGTGTATTGTTCTGTACTGGTCTTCTGTGTTGTTGTTCTGTACTGGTCATCTGTGTTACTGTACTGTACTGGTTTTCTGTTCTTGTAATGTACTGGTATTCCGTGTTATTGTTCTGTACTGGTCTTTTGTGGTTTGGACTGTACTGGTTTTCTCTGTTTTTGTACTGTGCTGGTCTTCTGTGTTACTGTACCGTACTGGTCCTCTTCGTTACTGTACTGTACTGCACTGGTACTGTGTGTATTATACTGTACTGGTCTTCTGTGTTATTGTACTTTACTGATCTTCTGTGTTAGTGTACTGTGCTGGTCTTCTGCGTACTGTACCGTACTGGTCGTATACTGTTCTGGTATTCTGTGTATTGTTTTGTACTGGTCTTCTGTGTTATTGTACTGCACTGGTCTTCTGTGTTATTGTACTGTACTGGTCTTCTGTGTTATTGTACTGCACTGGTCTTCTGTGTTATTGTACTGTACTGGTCTTCTGTGTTATTGTACTGCACTGGTCTTCTGTGTTATTGTACTGTACTGGTCTTCTGTGTTACTGTACTGTACTGGTCTTCTGTGTTATTGTACTGCACTGGTCTTCTGTGTTATTGTACTGTACTGGTCTTCTGTGTTATTGTACTGTACTGGTCTTCTGTGTTATTGTACTGCACTGGTCTTCTGTGTTATTGTTCTGTACTGGTCTTCTGTGCTATTGTACTGCACTGGTCTTCTGTGTTATTGTACTGTACTAGTCTTCTGTGTTATTGTACTGCACTGGTCTTCTGTATTATTGTAATGTACTGGTCTTGTGTTATTGTACTGTGCTGGTCTTCTGTGTTATTGTACTGTACTGGTCTTCTGTGTTATTGTACTGTACTGGTCTTCTGTGTTATTGTACTGTACTGGTCTTCTGTGTTATTGTACTGTACTGGTCTTGTGTGTTATTGTACTGTTCTGGTCGTGTGTGTTATTGTTCTGTACTGGTCTTGTGTGTTATTGTACTGTACTGGTCTTGTGTGTTATTGTACTGTACTGGTTTTGTGTGTTATTGTACTGTACTGGTCTTGTGTGTTATTGTACTGTACTGGTCTTCTGTGTTATTGTACTGTACTGGTCTTGTGTGTTATTGTACTGTACTGGTCTTGTGTGTTATTGTACTGTACTGGTCTTGTGTGTTATTGTACTGTACTGGTCTTCTGTGTTATTGTACTGTACTGGTCTTCTGTGTTATTGTACTGTACTGGTCTTCTGTGTTATTGTACTGTACTGGTCTTCTGTGTTATTGTACTGTACTGGTCTTCTGTGTTATTGTACTGTACTGGTCTTCTGTGTTATTGTACTGTACTGGTCTTCTGTGTTATTGTACTGTACTGGTCTTCTGTGTTATTGTACTGTACTGGTCTTCTGTGTTATTGTACTGTACTGGTCTTCTGTGTTATTGTACTGTACTGGTCTTCTGTGTTATTGTACTGTACTGGTCTTCTGTGTTATTGTACTGTACTGGTCTTGTGTGTTATTGTACTGTACTGGTCTTCTGTGTTATTGTACTGTACTGGTCTTCTGTGTTATTGTACTGTACTGGTCTTGTGTGTTATTGTACTGTACTGGTCTTGTGTGTTATTGTACTGCACTGGTCTTCTGTGTTATTGTACTGTACTGGTCTTCTGTGTTATTGTACTGTACTGGTCTTGTGTGTTATTGTACTGCACTGGTCTTCTGTGTTATTGTACTGTACTGGTCTTCTGTGTTATTGTACTGTACTGGTCTTCTGTGTTATTGTACTGCACTGGTCTTCTGTGTTATTGTACTGTACTGGTCTTCTGTGTTATTGTACTGTACTGGTCTTCTGTGTTATTGTACTGTACTGGTCTTCTGTGTTATTGTACTGTACTGGTCTTCTGTGTTATTGTACTGTACTGGTCTTCTGTGTTATTGTACTGTACTGGTCTTGTGTGTTATTGTACTGTACTGGTCTTCTGTGTTATTGTACTGTACTGGTCTTCTGTGTTATTGTACTGTACTGGTCTTGTGTGTTATTGTACTGTACTGGTCTTGTGTGTTATTGTACTGTACTGGTCTTGTGTGTTATTGTACTGCACTGGTCTTCTGTGTTATTGTACTGTACTGGTCTTCTGTGTTATTGTACTGTACTGGTCTTGTGTGTTATTGTACTGTACTGGTCTTGTGTGTTATTGTACTGTACTGGTCTTCTGTGTTATTGTACTGTACTGGTCTTCTGTGTTATTGTACTGTACTGGTCTTCTGTGTTATTGTACTGTACTGGTCTTCTGTGTTATTGTACTGTACTGGTCTTCTGTGTTATTGTACTGTACTGGTCTTCTGTGTTATTGTACTGTTTTATATTACATATATTTTTGTGTGTAATTATGATGGTTTGTTTGTTATTAAGCTTTTTTGTGTGTTATTGTACTTATTTATTTGTCACTACAATGTTTTATGTGTTATTGTACTTATTTATTTGTCACTACAATGTTTTATGTGTTATTGTACTTATTTATTTGTCACTACAATGTTTTATGTGTTATTGTACTTATTTATTTGTCACTACAATGTTTTATGTCTCAATTTACTTTTTTATGTGTTTATCTAATGATTTGTGTCACTATACTTTTTTATTGTTATGATACTTATGATGTTAAGAAATGGCATTACCAGTTAAGTTTAAAGAGTTTGTACTCAACTTAGAAAGACAACTCATCGCCTGCACAGCCGCCCCTGCAGACGAAGTCTTGAGAAGCTGTCGAAGTCATCTCTCAACGGGCTGTAAAGATTTATAATTTGTAAGATTGTAAATTACCCCTAGGGGGTGTTATGTCAGCATATTTTATTCACTGATTGCTGACAAATTACGTACTTGTTTGGACTCAAACGTCCGCACCTTACTGCCGACTATAGGTTGATTACAAACTCCTTGCGACTCAAGAACTGCGCAGTCCCCCGTATTACAAGGAATTCGTAACCTTCCTTGCTCTTGTAACGTGAGCTATGGTGTTCTCAACACCTTCGACAGGTATCGGTGACTTGATAGAAGCTGAAGTGTCCTTGGATGTCCACGTCTTCCATAGTCTAGGAATATGCACACTGGTACACTATGTTCCACAAGATTTGTCTTTATTGTTCACAATCTTATCACTAAAGAAGCTGATCACACTTCTCTTAAGTGTTTATTGTGTTTTATGAGACACTTTGTTCACACTAACGCACAGATCAGTGTTCTTTGCTGGTTATCCTGGCGTCAGTGTCACTCTCAGTAGAGTCAAAAGTAATCTGAAGACGCCACAGCACCCCACGCCGTTACTGCCCCTTGCACAAAGGAAAAGCTGACATAGTACTTTTGCTTCCTTGCCACTTCCTCGATGAAGCAAAGCAGAATGTTTGATTCTTGCTGTCTTAAGCATAGACAACAATGTCCACTATCTTTACTATGGTAATAAAGTGGGAGCAGGATTTTCCTTAATTGTCCTGCTAAGGTAAGAGATGAATTGTCTCTTATTAAAATACACTCTGCAACACTGGACCGCACGGAGCGTCGAGCCACGTCACATACTGGTACTGCATCTGGGGTCAATTACTCGCTGTAGCAGTAAACAAGACGCTTGCCCCTTCTGAGAGGGCTGGGCCCCTCAGGGCTGAAAGGGCTGAAAGGGGCTGAAGGGGGCTGATACCCCCCTCCTGGAGTAAATTTCTCCACATATGAGTTACTTTCATGTTTTGTGTGTTAATACACTATTTTATATGTCACTGTAAAACCATCTGACTTGATTCATCTAAACCAAACCATTCCACGGGCGGGATTTGAGACTCTCTGACCGCGGGTTCAAATCCCGCCCGTGGTTTGGTTTGTTTGCAATCGTGAGTCTCGTTTTATTCATCTTATACGTTACAAACGAATCGCTACCTAAAGTCTTTTACCAATAGAGTCTTGCCAAAACCTACCGGAGGTCTTCTACTAAAAGTCTTCTGGTAACAGTCCTTCCAGTAGTAATCTCATAATAGCGTCCAGTCTTATAAACTTGATTCCTACCAACAGAATCCTAAGAAAAGAATCCTGTCAATAAGTTTTCTATCAGGTATTTACCAGACAGGTTACATACAGTGTTATTAACTCTGGTGTATCAGACAGACTTTATACACATCACAACACAACGATGGTGGTGAAAAAACACATAACAGCAGAGAGGAACTTTCACCTGTGAAACAAACTCCTTCATTCAATAGTTCCCTTCTACAGTTTTGTCTTTTCCATTACTTTCCAGCTATATGCCATATATCTCTGCAACATAGTACACCACAACATTCAGTGTGTCATATATCTCTGCAACATAGTGCACCACAACATTCAGTGTGTCATATATCTCTGCAACATAGTGCACCACAACATTCAGTGTGTCATATATCTCTGCAACATAGTGCACCACAACATTCAGTGTGTCATATATCTCTGCAACATAGTGCACCACAACATTCAGTGTGTCATATATCTCTGCAACATAGTGCACCACAACATTCAGTGTGTCATATATCTCTGCAACATAGTGCACCACAACATTCAGTGTGTCATATATCTCTGCAACATAGTGCACCACAACATTCAGTGTGTCATATATCTCTGCAACATAGTGCACCACAACATTCAGTGTGTCATATATCTCTGCAACATAGTGCACCACAACATTCAGTGTGTCATATATCTCTGCAACATAGTGCACCACAACATTCAGTGTGTCATATATCTCTGCAACATAGTGCACCACAACATTCAGTGTGTCATATATCTCTGCAACATAGTGCACCACAACATTCAGTGTGTCATATATCTCTGCAACATAGTGCACCACAACATTCAGTGTGTCATATATCTCTGCAACATAGTGCACCACAACATTCAGTGTGTCATATATCTCTGCAACATAGTGCACCACAACATTCAGTGTGTCATATATCTCTGCAACATAGTGCACCACAACATTCAGTGTGTCATATATCTCTGTGCACCACAACATAGTGTGCATTCAGTGTGTCATATATCTCTGCAACATAGTGCACCACAACATTCAGTGTGTCATATATCTCTGCAACATAGTGCACCACAACATTCAGTGTGTCATATATCTCTGCAACATAGTGCACCACAACATTCAGTGTGTCATATATCTCTGCAACATAGTGCACCACAACATTCAGTGTGTCATATATCTCTGCAACATAGTGCACCACAACATTCAGTGTGTCATATATCTCTGCAACATAGTGCACCACAACATTCAGTGTGTCATATATCTCTGCAACATAGTGCACCACAACATTCAGTGTGTCATATATCTCTGCAACATAGTGCACCACAACATTCAGTGTGTCATATATCTCTGCAACATAGTGCACCACAACATTCAGTGTGTCATATATCTCTGCAACATAGTGCACCACAACATTCAGTGTGTCATATATCTCTGCAACATAGTGCACCACAACATTCAGTGTGTCATATATCTCTGCAACATAGTGCACCACAACATTCAGTGTGTCATATATCTCTGCAACATAGTGCACCACAACATTCAGTGTGTCATATATCTCTGCAACATAGTGCACCACAACATTCAGTGTGTCATATATCTCTGCAACATAGTGCACCACAACATTCAGTGTGTCATATATCTCTGCAACATAGTGCACCACAACATTCAGTGTGTCATATATCTCTGCAACATAGTGCACCACAACATTCAGTGTGTCATATATCTCTGCAACATAGTGCACCACAACATTCAGTGTGTCATATATCTCTGCAACATAGTGCACCACAACATTCAGTGTGTCATATATCTCTGCAACATAGTGCACCACAACATTCAGTGTGTCATATATCTCTGCAACATAGTGCACCACAACATTCAGTGTGTCATATATCTCTGCAACATAGTGCACCACAACATTCAGTGTGTCATATATCTCTGCAACATAGTGCACCACAACATTCAGTGTGTCATATATCTCTGCAACATAGTGCACCACAACATTCAGTGTGTCATATATCTCTGCAACATAGTGCACCACAACATTCAGTGTGTCATATATCTCTGCAACATAGTGCACCACAACATTCAGTGTGTCATATATCTCTGCAACATAGTGCACCACAACATTCAGTGTGTCATATATCTCTGCAACATAGTGCACCACAACATTCAGTGTGTCATATATCTCTGCAACATAGTGCACCACAACATTCAGTGTGTCATATATCTCTGCAACATAGTGCACCACAACATTCAGTGTGTCATATATCTCTGCAACATAGTGCACCACAACATTCAGTGTGTCATATATCTCTGCAACATAGTGCACCACAACATTCAGTGTGTCATATATCTCTGCAACATAGTGCACCACAACATTCAGTGTGTCATATATCTCTGCAACATAGTGCACCACAACATTCAGTGTGTCATATATCTCTGCAACATAGTGCACCACAACATTCAGTGTGTCATATATCTCTGCAACATAGTGCACCACAACATTCAGTGTGTCATATATCTCTGCAACATAGTGCACCACAACATTCAGTGTGTCATATATCTCTGCAACATAGTGCACCACAACATTCAGTGTGTCATATATCTCTGCAACATAGTGCACCACAACATTCAGTGTGTCATATATCTCTGCAACATAGTGCACCACAACATTCAGTGTGTCATATATCTCTGCAACATAGTGCACCACAACATTCAGTGTGTCATATATCTCTGCAACATAGTGCACCACAACATTCAGTGTGTCATATATCTCTGCAACATAGTGCACCACAACATTCAGTGTGTCATATATCTCTGCAACATAGTGCACCACAACATTCAGTGTGTCATATATCTCTGCAACATAGTGCACCACAACATTCAGTGTGTCATATATCTCTGCAACATAGTGCACCACAACATTCAGTGTGTCATATATCTCTGCAACATAGTGCACCACAACATTCAGTGTGTCATATATCTCTGCAACATAGTGCACCACAACATTCAGTGTGTCATATATCTCTGCAACATAGTGCACCACAACATTCAGTGTGTCATATATCTCTGCAACATAGTGCACCACAACATTCAGTGTGTCATATATCTCTGCAACATAGTGCACCACAACATTCAGTGTGTCATATATCTCTGCAACATAGTGCACCACAACATTCAGTGTGTCATATATCTCTGCAACATAGTGCACCACAACATTCAGTGTGTCATATATCTCTGCAACATAGTGCACCACAACATTCAGTGTGTCATATATCTCTGCAACATAGTGCACCACAACATTCAGTGTGTCATATATCTCTGCAACATAGTGCACCACAACATTCAGTGTGTCATATATCTCTGCAACATAGTGCACCACAACATTCAGTGTGTCATATATCTCTGCAACATAGTGCACCACAACATTCAGTGTGTCATATATCTCTGCAACATAGTGCACCACAACATTCAGTGTGTCATATATCTCTGCAACATAGTGCACCACAACATTCAGTGTGTCATATATCTCTGCAACATAGTGCACCACAACATTCAGTGTGTCATATATCTCTGCAACACAGTGCACCACAACATTCAGTGTGTCATATATCTCTGCAACATAGTGCACCACAACATTCAGTGTGTCATATATCTCTGCAACATAGTGCACCACAACATTCAGTGTGTCATATATCTCTGCAACACAGTGCACCACAACATTCAGTGTGTCATATATCGTGCCATATATCTCTGCAACATAGTGCACCACAACATTCAGTGTGCCATATATATCTGCAACATTCAGTGTGTCATATATCTCTGCAACATAGTGCACCACAACATTCAGTGTGTCATATATCTCTGCAACATAGTGCACCACAACATTCAGTGTGTCATATATCTCTACAACATAGTGCACCACAACATTCAGTGTGTCATATATCTCTGCAACATAGTGCACCACAACATTCAGTGTGTCATATATCTCTGCAACATAGTGCACCACAACATTCAGTGTGTCATATATCTCTGCAACATAGTGCACCACAACATTCAGTGTGTCATATATGTTAACATTGATACATCACAGTACATAACAACAGTCTGGGAGACATTAACACACAGTCGTACTGGCCAGGTTGTGGCGTCGTACTGGCCAGGTTGTGGCGTCGTACTGGCCAGGTTGTGGCGTCGTACTGGCCAGGTTGTGGCGTCGTACTGGCCAGGTTGTGGCAGCCATCACCAAAATTCTTATTATCAGTAGATCGAATCATCCAGGTTGATAGTTTTTATTTTCATCACCGAGTTTTTTTTTTATCCATCTGTTGTGGTGAATGTTTTTTTTATGTCATTATTGAAGAGGTGAGAGAAGAGAGTATGAGAAAACTGAGAGAATTATTTAATAATTAATTCTAATTAAACTAAATGTTTATTAAGATAATTTATAAGAATATCTCTGTTTTAACTCCAAGTCTCTGAAGTTAATCACTTCTTCACATATTTATATCCTTTTCCAAAATATTTCATCAAAATATTGTAACCCTCATTCCAGTTTCTTAAGAAAATTTAAATAACATGATCAAGAATTTTCTTAATTTTCTTACACTATTCATATAGAACTCATTAATTTAAACAGTGGCGTGAGAGAGTGTAGATATGCTTATGAGAACGTGTACACATGTATATATATGTGTACGTAGTAGTGTGTTTGTAGTGATGTGTATGTGTACACATGTATATATATGTGTACGTAGTAGTGTGTTTGTAGTGATGTGTATGTGTACACATGTATATATATGTGTACGTAGTAGTGTGTTTGTAGTGATGTGTATGTGTACACATGTATATATATGTGTACGTAGTAGTGTGTTTGTAGTGATGTGTATGTGTACACATGTCTGTGTAGATCAAAGTGAAAAGTAAAGATCAGAAGAAAACTTGCATGAACTACATAATAATTCACAATAAAGACGAACACAGTTCTGTGGTACAGCTGTCAGCCTGGCTGACTCTGCTGTCAGCCTGGCTGACTCTGCTGTCAGCCTGGCTGACTCTGCTGTCAGCCTGGCTGACTCTTCTGTCAGCCTGACTGACTCTGCTGTCAGACTAGCTGACTCTGCTGTCAGACTAGCTGACTCTGCTGTCAGCCTGGCTGACTCTGCTGTCAGACTAGCTGACTCTGCTGTCAGCCTGGCTGACTCTGCTGTCAGACTAGCTGACTCTGCTGTCAGACTAGCTGACTCTGCTGTCAGCCTGGCTGACTCTGCTGTCAGACTAGCTGACTCTGCTGTCAGCCTGGCTGACTCTGCTGTCAGACTAGCTGACTCTGCTGTCAGCCTGGCTGACTCTGCTGTCAGCCTGGCTGACTCTGCTGTCAGACTAGCTGACTCTGCTGTCAGCCTGGCTGACTCTGCTATCAGACTAGCTGACTCTGCTGTCAGCCTGGCTGACTCTGCTGTCAGACTAGCTGACTCTGCTGTCAGCCTGGCTGACTCTGCTGTCAGACTAGCTGACTCTGCTGTCAGCCTGGCTGACTCTGCTGTCAGACTAGCTGACTCTGCTGTCAGCCTGACTGACTCTGCTGTCAACAGTTAGTCAGTCAGAATAAAAGAAATGAGTCAATAAGAAGAATAAAACTGGGAAATTTAGAATGTATTAAGATTGAAGTTTGTGAGGCAGTTGCAATAAAGTCCTGGAATACTTAATGATTTTGTTCATAATGTTTATAAAAGAAAAGGGAAAACTTTAAAGAGTGTAATAATTATAATGGAATAAGACTGTTGACCATAAAGTGTGTCAGAAATATGATGGATGAAATGATGGAAAAAACAAAATATGCGTAACAAAGAAGAGTGTGAACTCTGAAAGGGAAATTAATATATGCATCAAGTGTAAACAATGAAATACCCAAGTGAAAAACACTTATATAAAGGGAAGCAACACTTAGGTGGATTTATAGGTTTGATAAAAATATACTAGAGTTAAAAATGCATTTAATCTTAGCAAATGTTTTGAGAGCAATAGTGTTGAATTAAGTTATAATATGCAAGAAAGATGGTAAAGATTTACACAAAAAACTTGGTGTTAGATAATGTTGTGTGATGTCACCTGTGGTCTTAAAGACGTGTGATGTCACCTGTGGTCTTAAAGACGTGTGATGTCACCTGTGGTCTTAAAGACGTGTGATGTCACCTGTGGTCTTAAAGACGTGTGATGTCACCTGTGGTCTTAAAGACGTGTGATGTCACCTGTGGTCTTAAAGACGTGTGATGTCATTGTACTTTGCTCAGAAGACAGTATATACAGAGTAAGCCATCATGTAGACCAGGTGTTACTCTAAACACGGCTTTATTAACACATGTAAAACTCTGTATATACACACACACATACATGTGTGCGCGCATGTATGTATATATCCGACCTTCAAATTCATTTACGAAACACCAGAAATAGCTATTATTATAAATTTGTTATAGTTTTCATAGAGGAAATTTAGAGATTTGAATTTGATACTTTTTCATACATAATAACATGTACACATGACATTCGTGAACACACAAGAACAGGTACATATGACACCAATATACAATAACACGTAGATATTACATTCATTTATACAAAATAACATGTTACACACGACACACAGTCCTCCACTAGTGTCTCAAACGTGTTCATCTTTATATATTTACATATTTCACATAGAATGTCGCTCACAAACACATTTAAACTGCTAAATAAGTTAAAAAAAAAACTTGTTCTCAGTATAAATTCATAGTGTAACATAAGAGGAATTCCAAAATTGTAATTAATTAGCCCCCGAGGTGGCCGAGCTGTGTACGAGCTTCGTCTCGTCCAGCTGGTCTACGGTTCCAGGCTGTCTTGGTGGATGTAATTACTGGACGCAGTTTACTGTGTGTCCCCTCCAGTAATTCCACCTACCTGGACAGTCACTACCGTAGACCAGCTAGACAAGACCAAGTTTCCATTCAGCAAGGTCACTGAGGGTGGCAACCGCTGACTCTGGGGAAGTGGGGAAGGGAGTCCACTCAGTGACACAAGTGGATTCCTGGAGACACTGATCCGGGGAAGGCACCGCCGACCTTAGGTAAGTGGGGAAGGGAAGACATCCGGGAGCGAACGGATGGATTCCTGGATACATGAGCTTGGGGAAGGTTGTAGTTGAGGCTGACCTTAGGTAAGTGGGGAAGGGGAGACATCCGGGAGCGAACGGATGGATTCCTGGATACATAAACCTGGGAAAGGCATGAATACCAGCAGTTGAGGCTGACCTTGGGTAAGTGGTGAAGGGAAGACATCCGGCGGTAGACGGATCGATTCCTGGATACATGAACCTGGGTAAAGCAAGAATACCGCTGACTTTGGGGAAGTGGGGAAGGGATTCCACCTGAGGTGACACCAAGTGGACTCCTGGAGACACTGATCTGGGGAAGGCACTGACCTAACTCGCTGACCTTAGGTAAGTGGGGAAGGGAAGACATCCGGGAGCGAGCGGATGGATTCCTGGATACATAAACTTGGGGAAGGTTGTTGTTGAGGCTAACCTTGTGTAAGTGGGGAAGGGGAGACATCTGGGAGCGAGCGGATGGATTCCTGGATACATGAACCTGGGGAAAGCATGAATACATGCAGTTGATGCTGACCTTGGGGAAGTGGGGAAGGGAAGACATCTGGCGGTAGACGGATGGTTTCCTGGATACATAACCCTAGGGAAGGCTGAGGCTGGGAGGCAGAGAGAGAGAGGCGAGGCTGACCTTAGGGAAGTGAGGAAGGGTAGACATTCGGGGGCCCACGGATGGATTCCTGGACACATGAACCTGGGGACGGCGAGGGGGGGGGGCGGACCTTAAAGACGAACCACTGGCCTCCACGTGGCAAGGTCTGGTAACTCAGAGATAACTCTGAGGCTGACAGTGGTCGCAAATTATTAATGTTATTATAATTCAAGATTTGCTAATTTGGATTCAAAAGCGTCTACCAGGGTGGTATTATTTCCAATCCAGCCACTCTCATAGGAGCCACGGTAGTGTTCTTATTTTGTTCATTCACCGGAGTTAACATTAATAAAAATAACATTAATAAAAATATTGTTCTTATTTTTGATTAACACAACAGAGATAACATTGCAACAACTAGAAATGGCAGTAATATATGTTTGAGAGTCGTTGAGCGATGTGAAGATGACAGGTCTCCTGGGTACACATGTCTGGTACTCTAACATAACGTAGGTCATCTGGAAAAGACCCGGGCCGGGACAATACCGTGGGTGTTGCTGGAGTGAGACCCAACAGTTAGGTGTCTTCAATCAAAAACGTTTCGCCTACACAGTAGGCTTCTTCAGTTTAATATAGAGGCAGCAGCAGAGGCAGTGAATGTAAGGCTGATGTAATTATAATCATGCGTGATCCCAGAAAGGTATCCCCGTGATCCCAGAAAGGTATCCCCGTGATCCCAGAAAGGTATCCCCGTGATCCCAGAAAGGTATCCCCGTGATCCCAGAAAGGTATCCCCGTGATCCCAGAAAGGTATCCCCGTGATCCCAGAAAGGTATCCCCGTGATCCCAGAAAGGTATCCCCGTGATCCCAGAAAGGTATCCCCGTGATCCCAGAAAGGTATCCCCGTGATCCCAGAAAGGTATCCCCGTGATCCCAGAAAGGTATCCCCGTGATCCCAGAAAGGTATCCCCGTACTGCATAAACCTTATTGTTCATCTCTGTTGCTGTACATTTTTTCTTTGCTACTGTACTGCATTTCTGTACTGCACTCTACCGTTCTTTTGTTTTAATTTTCTGTACTGGTCGTCTCTGTTACTGTACTGGTCGTCTCTGTTACTGTACTGGTCGTCTCTGTTACTGTACTCATTCTTCTGTGTTACTGTACTGGTCTTCTCTGTTACTGTACTGGTCTTCTCTGTTACTGTACTGGTCGTCTCTGTTACTGTACTCATTCTTCTGTGTTACTGTACTGGTCTTCTCTGTTACTGTACTGGTCGTCTCTGTTACTGTACTCATTCTTCTGTGTTACTGTACTGGCCTTCTCTGTTACTGTACTGGTCTTCTCTGTTACTTTACTGGTCTTCTCTGTTACTGTACTGGTCTTCTCTGTTACTGTACTGGTCGTCTCTGTTACTGTACTGGTCTTCTCTGTTACTGTACTGGTCTTCTCTGTTACTGTACTGGTCTTCTCTGTTACTGTACTGGTCACTGTACTGGTCTCTCTGTTACTGTACTGGTCTTCTCTGTTACTGTACTCATTCTTCTGTGTTACTTCTGTGTTACTGTACTGGTCCTTGTTACTGTACTGGTCTTCTCTGTTACTGTACTGGTCTTCTCTGTTACTGTACTACTGTACTGGTCTTCTCTGTTACTGTACTGGTCTTCTCTGTTACTGTACTGGTCTTCTCTGTTACTGTACTCATTCTTCTGTGTTACTGTACTGGTCGTCTCTGTTACTGTACTCATTCTTCTGTGTTACTGTACTGGTCTTCTCTGTTACTGTACTGGTCTTCTCTGTTACTGTACTGGTCTTCTCTGTTACTGTACTGGTCTTCTCTGTTACTGTACTGGTCTTCTCTGTTACTGTACTGGTCTTCTCTGTTACTGTACTCATTCTTCTGTGTTACTGTACTGGTCTTCTCTGTTACTGTACTGGTCTTCTCTGTTACTGTACTGGTCTTCTGTGTTACTGTACTGGTCTTCTCTGTTACTGTACTGGTCTTCTCTGTTACTGTACTGGTCTTCTCTGTTACTGAACTATATTTGTTCTTCTGTGTGTCTGTACTGGTCTTCTGTGCTACCAGTGTCAGGGGAACGCCTTCCTATTGAACAAAAGAAAGGAAAAATAACAAATGAATAACTTGATGGATAATAATTATGTTTTTCTAAGGATTTTAATTAAAAATAAATAAAATAAATATTGGCCGCTGTGGTTCCAGTAGGATGTTGGGACATGAGAATCTTATGCCCAGGATGGTCTTCTGATGATGTTTTAGAAGAAATGGTGTTGGTTATCCTGGGTGGCGGTGTTCGTCCCATGTTCTGAAAATCCTGTCACTACTTGGTTGTATCACCACAATTCAGATTTTAGAGGTGAGGAGTCGTAATGTCCCACTACGTCCTGTAGACAGGGATCTTGCTCCAATTAACTAGCGTCTACCCTGGTTGACCAGGTCAGCAGCAGAGCTGATAATAAAGAAAACACTGGTTATATAAGTGTTAAATAAGTATAACATTGAAGAAAGACAAAGGCTGGTATTCTACTTCAATGTCATGACTTGTAACCTGGTAAATTAGTATCAATGAACAGAAATACTCCTGGTAGATCACCGTACCTGATCATGAGAAGAGTGGAGGTGAAGTTATTCTTCAAACTTCAACCCACACCAGGTAAGGTTAATACTACCAGGAATAGAAATTAAAGCAACTCAGACGCTAGGAACTGAAGTTTAGCCTCTGCCCACTAGATGGAAGAGTGGGCGGTAACACGCTAGTGGTTCCTGGGTGTCTGAACAACCATACCTCCCACTTTTTTAATTTTTTTTTCCTCAAAATATCCCCTTTCCTAAACCCAAGGTGTGGGTGGTAGTAACACCATACCCATGGTGTGGGTGGTAGTAACACCGTACCCATGGTGTGGGTGGTAGTAACACCGTACCCATGGTGTGGGTGGTAGTAACACCATACCCAAGGTGTGGGTGGTAGTAACACCATACCCATGGTGTGGGTGGTAGTAACACCGTACCCATGGTGTGGGTGGTAGTAACACCATACCCATGGTGTGGGTGGTAGTAACACCATACCCAAGGTGTGGGTGGTAGTAACACCATACCCAAGGTGTGGGTGGTACTAACACCATACCCATGGTGTGGGTGGTAGTAACACCGTACCCATGGTGTGGGTGGTAGTAACACCATACCCATGGTGTGGGTGGTAGTAACACCATACCCAAGGTGTGGGTGGTAGTAACACCATACCCAGAGATCAGTGTTTATATACACGTATATGTATATATATCAGTGTTTATATACACGTATATGTATATATATATATATATATATATATATATATATATATACATATATATATATATATATATATATATATATATATGTCGTGCCGAATAGGCAGAACTTGCCATCTTGGCTTAAATAGCAACGCTCATCTTGCCATATAGGACAAGCGAAAATTTGTGTATGCAATAATTTCGCCAAAATCATTCTGAACCTAACGAAAAAAATATATTTCACTGTGTTTGTTTAGTATTAAATTATTGTAAACAAATCTAAAATATATTTGGTTGGGTTAGGCTAAAATAAATTGTTCTTGTTATAATAAGGTTAGGTAAGTTTTCTAAGATTCTATTGGAGCAAAATTAAAAAATTTTTCATTAACATTAATGAAAAAATATATCTTTAATCATATAAGAGAAAATTTTAGAAAGGACTTAATTTTAAATGAGTTCTTGCTAATTGACCAGTTTTACATATTCGGCAGGACATATATATATATATATATATATATATATATATATATATATATATATATATATATATATATATATATATATATATATATATATATATATATATATATATACATACATACAATTTAAATTAAGGAATTAAATACTATGATATATAAATAGAAGGATAAAATTTAAAATAATTGGCCTCTCCATGGTGGTGTAACCGGACGGTACGAGTCTACCCGGGTGGATGTGTTTACACAGCACAGATTTCTGTGTGTCCCTCTCTGTAATTACATCTGTCTGTATATAATGATATTAAAACATTTGTTGTAATATCATATATGGGTAATGCTCCATGGTGAGGCTACATTTGAAGAGTTAAGTTCCTCTTTGAGGAAATGCTGTGTTTGGGGTTCACAGCTCTCAACGTCCCCCTCAAATGCTGTGTTTGGGGTTCACAGCTCTCAACGTCCCCCTCAAATGCTGTGTTTGGGGTTCACAGCTCTCAACGTCCCCCTCAAATGCTGTGTTTGGGGTTCACAGCTCTCAACGTCCCCCTCAAATGCTGTGTTTGGGGTTCACAGCTCTCAACGTCCCCCTCAAATGCTGTGTTTGGGGTTCACAGCTCTCAACGTCCCCCTCAAATGCTGTGTTTGGGGTTCACAGCTCTCAACGTCCCCCTCAAATGTACTATAATAGTTTTTTTTCTTTTTATAATGCGAAGCCAAGTGAATGAGTGCAATGCACATTATTACACATTGTTAAAGAGTGTTGAGTGAGTGTTAGAGTGCAGAAAGTATTCTTTAACAATGTGTAATAATGCAGAGTGTGTGGGGGTAGTACAGAGTACATTAGCACACAGTGTCCCAGAGTGCAGAGATTGACCAAGTCACTAATCGGAACATTGTTCCATTAAAAGGCTGTCCTACAAAGAATGTTTTATCCTCACTCTTTTACATAGCACACAGCATCAACTAATTTAATATAGCAAAGGAAGTTATGTGAGTAATTATCATAATCATAACGAGAAAGCACAATATTACTGGGAAATAATGTCTTGTCCTTAACCAACACTATTATTATTCACATGTTCAACACTCACTTCTCTATATCGCCTGAGATCAACCACAGCCCAGTTAGAAATAACTGATTTTCATAACCAATATATTAAGATTATGGTATATAATAATCTTTTCTTTATGTTTACTTAAGTAGTTGTAGATACATGTCCGAGCAAACATTCTCAACAAGTCAAAGATATGATACAGAATTACTGATGACAATTTGTACACGATTTCGCTGTTAGAAATTACAAAATTTGTTCCTAACATCTTAAACTTGTTTAAAAAAAGACACTGCAAAAATTGGTAATGAAAACTACTATCTAAATGAAAAATAAATTGTTTATTTACTTTTATACTATATATTTTAAGCCCCTGAAAGCCGACTACAGCTTATCCAGTGAAGTTTTTTTTTTTACATATAAATGGAAAATTATAGAAGATTGATGTATGAAACAGAGTTGTTTATAGTCAGGGTCGACACTTCACCTGTAGTTCACATCACACCTTCACCTGTAATGAACCTTGCATATTCACCTGTAATTTGTCCTTACATCTTCACCTGTAATTCGTCTTGTGTATGCCCCTGTAGTTCACCTACACCTTCATCTGTAATTCGCCTTTACACCTTCACCTGTAAATCGTAAAAGAAGCAAAAGGCACAATACAGTCACTGGAACAATTTACAAAAACCCCCACATAGAAGAAGCTTATGACATTTCGGTTCGGGAAGGAAGGTTGCTGTTACCCTCGATGTGGGAAGGAAGGTTGCTGTTACCCTTGATGTGGGAAGGAAGGTTGCTGTTACCCTTGATGTGGGAAGGAAGGTTGCTGTTACCCTTGATGTGGGAAGGAAGGTTGCTGTTACCCTTGATGTGGGAAGGAAGGTTGCTGTTACCCTTGATGTGGGAAGGAAGGTTGCTGTTACCCTTGATGTGGGAAGGAAGGTTGCTGTTACCCTTGATGTGGGAAGGAAGGTTGCTGTTACCCTTGATTTGGGAAGGAAGGTTGCTGTTACCCTTGATGTGGGAAGGAAGGTTGCTGTTACCCTTGATGTGGGAAGGAAGGTTGCTGTTACCCTTGATGTGGGAAGGAAGGTTGCTGTTACCCTTGATGGGTCTAGGAAGGTTGCTGTTACCATTGATGTGGGAAGGAAGGTTGGTGTTACCCTTGATGTGGGAAGGAAGGTTGCTGTTACCCTTGATGTGTGGGAAGGAAGGTTGCTGTTACCCTTGATGTGGGAAGGAAGGTTGCTGTTACCCTTGATGTGGGAAGGAAGGTTGCTGTTACCCTTGATGTGGGAAGGAAGGTTGCTGTTACCCTTGATGTGGGAAGGAAGGTTGCTGTTACCCTTGATGTGGGAAGGAAGGTTGCTGTTACCCTTGATGTGGGAAGGAAGGTTGCTGTTACCCTTGATGTGGGAAGGAAGGTTGCTGTTACCCTTGATGTGGGAAGGAAGGTTGCTGTTACCCTTGATGTGGGAAGGAAGGTTGCTGTTACCCTTGATGTGGGAAGGAAGGTTGCTGTTACCCTTGATGTGGGAAGGAAGGTTGCTGTTACCCTTGATGTGGGAAGGAAGGTTGCTGTTACCCTTGATGTGGGAAGGAAGGTTGCTGTTACCCTTGATGTGGGAAGGAAGGTTGCTGTTACCCTTGATGTGGGAAGGAAGGTTGCTGTTACCCTTGATGTGGGAAGGAAGGTTGCTGTTACCCTTGATGTGGGAAGGAAGGTTGCTGTTACCCTTGATGTGGGAAGGAAGGTTGCTGTTACCCTTGATGTGGGAAGGAAGGTTGCTGTTACCCTTGATGTGGGAAGGAAGGTTGCTGTTACCCTTGATGTGGGAAGGAAGGTTGCTGTTACCCTTGATGTGGGAAGGAAGGTTGCTGTTACCCTTGATGTGGGAAGGAAGGTTGCTGTTACCCTTGATGTGGGAAGGAAGGTTGCTGTTACCCTTGATGTGGGAAGGAAGGTTGCTGTTACCCTTGATGTGGGAAGGAAGGTTGCTGTTACCCTTGATGTGGGAAGGAAGGTTGCTGTTACCCTTGATGTGGGAAGGAAGGTTGCTGTTACCCTTGATGTGGGAAGGAAGGTTGCTGTTACCCTTGATGTGGGAAGGAAGGTTGCTGTTACCCTTGATGTGGGAAGGAAGGTTGCTGTTACCCTTGATGTGGGAAGGAAGGTTGCTGTTACCCTTGATGTGGGAAGGAAGGTTGCTGTTACCCTTGATGTGGGAAGGAAGGTTGCTGTTACCCTTGATGTGGGAAGGAAGGTTGCTGTTACCCTTGATGTGGGAAGGAAGGTTGCTGTTACCCTTGATGTGGGAAGGAAGGTTGCTGTTACCCTTGATGTGGGAAGGAAGGTTGCTGTTACCCTTGATGTGGGAAGGAAGGTTGCTGTTACCCTTGATGTGGGAAGGAAGGTTGCTGTTACCCTTGATGTGGGAAGGAAGGTTGCTGTTACCCTTGATGTGGGAAGGAAGGTTGCTGTTACCCTTGATGTGGGAAGGAAGGTTGCTGTTACCCTTGATGTGGGAAGGAAGGTTGCTGTTACCCTTGATGTGGGAAGGAAGGTTGCTGTTACCCTTGATGTGGGAAGGAAGGTTGCTGTTACCCTTGATGTGGGAAGGAAGGTTGCTGTTACCCTTGATGTGGGAAGGAAGGTTGCTGTTACCCTTGATGTGGGAAGGAAGGTTGCTGTTACCCTTGATGTAGGAAGGAAGGTTGCTGTTACCCTTGATGTGGGAAGGAAGGTTTCTGCTGCCCTTGATGTGGGAAGGAAGGTTGCTGTTACGCTTGATGTGGGAAGGAAGGTTGCTGTGGAAGGAAGGTTGCTGTTACTCTTATATGATGTGGGAAGGGAGGTTGCTTACTTACATATGATGTGGGAAGGGAGGTTGCTCTTACATATAATGTGGGAAGGGAGGTTGCTCTTACATATAATGTGGGAAGGGAGGTTGCTGTTACATATAATGTGGGAAGGGAGGTTGCTCTTACATATAATGTGGGAAGGGAGGTTGCTCTTACATATAATGTGGGAAGGGAGGTTGCTCTTACATATAATGTGGGAAGGGAGGTTGCTCTTACATATAATGTGGGAAGGGAGGTTGCTCTTACATATAATGTGGGAAGGGAGGTTGCTCTTACATATAATGTGGGAAGGGAGGTTGCTCTTACATATAATGTGGGAAGGGAGGTTGCTCTTACATATAATGTGGGAAGGGAGGTTGCTCTTACATATGATGTGGGAAGGGAGGTTGCTCTTACATATGATGTGGGAAGGGAGGTTGCTCTTACATATAATGTGGGAAGGGAGGTTGCTCTTACATATAATGTGGGAAGGGAGGTTGCTCTTACATATAATGTGGGAAGGGAGGTTGCTCTTACATATGATGTGGGAAGGGAGGTTGCTCTTACATATAATGTGGGAAGGGAGGTTGCTCTTACATATGATGTGGGAAGGAAGGTTGCTGCTCTTACATATAATGTGGGAAGGGAGGTTGCTCTTACATATAATGTGGGAAGGGAGGTTGCTCTTACATATAATGTGGGAAGGGAGGTTGCTCTTACATATAATGTGGGAAGGGAGGTTGCTCTTACATATAATGGTTGAAGGGAGGTTGCTCTTACATATAATGTGGGAAGGGAGGTTGCTGTTACATATAATGTGGGAAGGGAGGTTGCTCTTACATATAATGTGGGAAGGGAGGTTGCTGTTACATATAATGTGGGAAGGGAGGTTGCTCTTACATATAATGTGGGAAGGGAGGTTGCTCTTACATATAATGTGGGAAGGGAGGTTGCTCTTACATATAATGTGGGAAGGGAGGTTGCTCTTACATATAATGTGGGAAGGGAGGTTGCTCTTACATATAATGTGGGAAGGGAGGTTGCTCTTACATATAATGTTACATATAATGTGGGAAGGGAGGTTGCTCTTACATATAATGTGGGAAGGGAGGTTGCTGTTACATATAATGTGGGATGTTGCTGTTACATATAATGTGGGAAGGGAGGTTGCTCTTACATATAATGTGGGAAGGGAGGTTGCTCTTACATATAATGTGGGAAGGGAGGTTGCTCTTACATATAATGTGGGAAGGGAGGTTGCTGTTACATATAATGTGGGAAGGGAGGTTGCTCTTACATATAATGTGGGAAGGGAGGTTGCTCTTACATATAATGTGGGAAGGGAGGTTGCTCTTACATATAATGTGGGAAGGGAGGTTGCTCTTACATATAATGTGGGAAGGGAGGATGGTAAATGTAATCAGACATGGTGTAATTTAAATAATTTCGCAGTGTATGAGTATTTAAAACAATACTTGAAATTTCTACTGTTTCTCATCTGCAGCTGTTTTCTTTTTCAAGTTTCTTATTATTTTTTGGAGGTGATGATGTGGACGCACTTGTGCTGAATTGACCAGCAATTGTGCAGCTTTGGTTATGGCAACGTTTGTTTTTAAGTCAAGTCTGACGACAAAATACAGTTGATTCTCTCAGAATTCAGATATTCTATCAACCTACTTACCAGAGTAACTAAACTATTTCAGTACATTCCCATAAGTCATGCAGTGCTCGCGTGTCAAAGTCAGTTTACTATTTGCTTTGGATGCTGACTTTTTCAGCTAACTTTGGAAAAAGATGCCCCTTAACTACGTGAACATTATAACTTTTGTTATGCAGAACTGACTTTCCCCTCGCAACAACCATCAGTGGCAACTTTGTGGCGAATGAAGTTGCTGCTATTTTCCTTGTACTGCAGCTAGACTACACCAAGTATTGCTGTTTTCTTTGAGTGGGATACCCGGACGAGGACTTATTATATCAAAAAGTATTAGCCACCCTGACACTCAGTGAACCCTTGAACAAAAAATGTTCGGTATTCTCTACCTGAAGACCCGAGCTTGATTTTGTTACAACGTTTACACGTTATAGTCTGGACAAAACGGTGGCAATATTAAAGAACCTCGGTAGTAAATCCTCGAGGCTCAATGATGCAAAAATTAATGGGGATGAATTTGTTGGTCCAAAGATTCGCGAGTTTCTTTGAGATGAGGAGTTGAACTATATACTAGTCTGTGAGGAGAAAAATGCGTGGTATACCTTATAATTAGTTGCAAAAAAAATTCTCGGAAATGCCAAAACTGACAGTTACAGAGAATAAGTGGAAACCTGCCGTTGTCCTGTCAACAGATGGGTTGCAATATGCGTATGAAGAGGAACCGTCATCGAGGAACAATACCAGGGGTAGCACAGTGCTCTCAGTGATGCTGAAAGTGACAATAATCAACAGTGGTGCTCTCAAACACATCACTGGTAGCACAGTGCTCTCAGCGAGCTGACAGTGACAACAACAGTAACCACATCACTGGTAGCACAATGTTCTCAGCGGTGCTGACAGTGACAATAACAACAGTGATGAACATATCACTGGTAGCACAGTGCTCTCAAAGGTGCTGACAGTGACAATAACAACAGTGGTGAACACATCACTGGTAGCACAGTGCTCTCACATCACTGGTAGCACAGTGCTCACAGTGACAAGCAGTGCTCTCAGTGGTGCTGAAGTGACATAACACAGTGGTCAACACACCACTGGTAGCACAGTGCTCTCAGTGGTGCTGACAGTGACAATAACCAACAGTGGTGAACACATCACTGGTAGCACAGTGCTCTCAGTGGTGCTGACAGTGACAATAACCAACAGTGGTGAACACATCACTGGTAGCACAGTGCTCTCAGTGGTGCTGACAGTGACAATAACCAACAGTGGTGAACACATCACTGGTAGCACAGTGCTCTCAGTGGTGCTGACAGTGACAATAACCAACAGTGGTAAACACATCACTGGTAGCACAGTGCTCTCAGTGGTGCTGACAGTGACAATAACCAACAGTGGTGAACACATCACTGGTAGCACAGTGCTCTCAGTGGTGCTGACAGTGACAATAACCAACAGTGGTGAACACATCACTGGTAGCACAGTGCTCTCAGTGGTGCTGACAGTGACAATAACCAACAGTGGTGAACACATCACTGGTAGCACAGTGCTCTCAGTGGTGCTGACAGTGACAATAACCAACAGTGGTAAACACATCACTGGTAGCACAGTGCTCTCAGTGGTGCTGACAGTGACAATAACCAACAGTGGTGAACACATCACTGGTAGCACAGTGCTCTCAGTGGTGCTGACAGTGACAATAACCAACAGTGGTGAACACATCACTGGTAGCACAGTGCTCTCAGTGGTGCTGACAGTGACAATAACCAACAGTGGTGAACACATCACTGGTAGCACAGTGCTCTCAGTGGTGCTGACAGTGACAATAACCAACAGTGGTGAACACATCACTGGTAGCACAGTGCTCTCAGTGGTGCTGACAGTGACAATAACCAACAGTGGTGAACACATCACTGGTAGCACAGTGCTCTCAGTGGTGCTGACAGTGACAATAACCAACAGTGGTGAACACATCACTGGTAGCACAGTGCTCTCAGTGGTGCTGACAGTGACAATAACCAACAGTGGTGAACACATCACTGGTAGCACAGTGCTCTCAGTGGTGCTGACAGTGACAATAACCAACAGTGGTGAACACATCACTGGTAGCACAGTGCTCTCAGTGGTGCTGACAGTGACAATAACCAACAGTGGTGAACACATCACTGGTAGCACAGTGCTCTCAGTGGTGCTGACAGTGACAATAACCAACAGTGGTGAACACATCACTGGTAGCACAGTGCTCTCAGTGGTGCTGACAGTGACAATAACCAACAGTGGTGAACACATCACTGGTAGCACAGTGCTCTCAGTGGTGCTGACAGTGACAATAACCAACAGTGGTGAACACATCACTGGTAGCACAGTGCTCTCAGTGGTGCTGACAGTGACAATAACCAACAGTGGTGAACACATCACTGGTAGCACAGTGCTCTCAGTGGTGCTGACAGTGACAATAACCAACAGTGGGTAGCACAGTGCTCTCAGTGGTGCTGACAGTGACAATAACCAACAGTGGTGAACATGCTCTCAGTGGTGCACTGGTACTGGTAGCACAGTGCTCTCAGTGGTGCTGACAGTGACAATAACCAACAGTGGTGAACACATCACTGGTAGCACAGTGCTCTCAGTGGTGCTGACAGTCACTGGTAGCACAGTGCTCTCAGTGGTGCTGACAGTGACAATAACCAACAGTGGTGAACACATCACTGGTAGCACAGTGCTCTCAGTGGTGCTGACAGTGACAATAACCAACAGTGAACACATCACTGGTAGCACAGTGCTCTCAGTGGTGCTGACAGTGACAATAACCAACAGTGGTGAACACATCACTGGTAGCACAGTGCTCTCAGTGGTGCTGACAGTGACAATAACCAACAGTGGTGAACACATCACTGGTAGCACAGTGCTCTCAGTGGTGCTGACAGTGACAATAACCAACAGTGGTGAACACATCACTGGTAGCACAGTGCTCTCAGTGGTGCTGACAGTGACAATAACCAACAGTGGTGAACACATCACTGGTAGCACAGTGCTCTCAGTGGTGCTGACAGTGACAATAACCAACAGTGGTGAACACATCACTGGTAGCACAGTGCTCTCAGTGGTGCTGACAGTGACAATAACCAACAGTGGTGAACACATCACTGGTAGCACAGTGCTCTCAGTGTTGATGGTAGTCAACCCTGGGTTGTACAATCCTTAGAGTTATGCATAAATTTCTTTATTTTCATAACAGAAGCCTACCTAATGTGCAGAGGCGTCGTTAGGGGGGGCGGGGGGGGGGGCGCCCCGGGTGACACCATTTAGGGGGTGACACCAAAGAGCCTCTAAAGAAGGTGACACTAAAAACATAAGAAAGGAGGAACACTGCAGCAGGCCTACTGACCCATACTAGGCAGTGCTGCAGCAACATAAGAGAAAAATCCTTTGTTTCTATATAGCCTATTATATGATTACAGAGTACAATTAGGCCTATATAGGGAAAATCAATGACGCTATATGATAAACTACGATAAATCGACAATTTTATTTATGATGTTTTGGAAAAACCCTTAATCGCCCTGGCATCACTATGATCAGTCATCAGTGACGTTACTTACTGTGTCTGCTGCACCGCCCACCAGTGAGTGTGGTCCAGGTGGTGTATATGTGGCTGCTGCACCGCCCACCAGTGAGTGTGGTCCAGGTGGTGTGTATGTGGCTGCTGCACCGCCCACCAGTGAGTGTGGTCCAGGTGGTGTATATGTGGCTGCTGCACCGCCCACCAGTGAGTGTGGTCCAGGTGGTGTATATGTGGCTGCTGCACCGCCCACCAGTGAGTGTGGTCCAGGTGGTGTATATGTGGCTGCTGCACCGCCCACCAGTGAGTGTGGTCCAGGTGGTGTATATGTGGCTGCTGCACCGCCCACCAGTGAGTGTGGTCCAGGTGGTGTATATGTGGCTGCTGCACCGCCCACCAGTGAGTGTGGTCCAGGTGGTGTATATGTGGCTGCTGCACCGCCCACCAGTGAGTGTGGTCCAGGTGGTGTATATGTGGCTGCTGCACCGCCCACCAGTGAGTGTGGTCCAGGTGGTGTATATGTGTCTGCTGCACCGCCCACCAGTGAGTTTGGTCCAGGTGGTGTATATGTGTCTGCTGCACCGCCCACCAGTGAGTGTGGTCCAGGTGGTGTATATGTGGCTGCTGCACCGCCCACCAGTGAGTTTGGTCCAGGTGGTGTATATGTGGCTGCTGCACCGCCCACCAGTGAGTTTGGTCCAGGTGGTGTATATGTGGCTGCTGCACCGCCCACCAGTGAGTTTGGTCCAGGTGGTGTATATGTGGCTGCTGCACCGCCCACCAGTGAGTGTGGTCCAGGTGGTGTATATGTGGCTGCTGCACCGCCCACCAGTGAGTTTGGTCCAGGTGGTGTATATGTGGCTGCTGCACCGCCCACCAGTGAGTGTGGTCCAGGTGGTGTATATGTGGCTGCTGCACCGCCCACCAGTGAGTGTGGTCCAGGTGGTGTATATGTGGCTGCTGCACCGCCCACCAGTGAGTTTGGTCCAGGTGGTGTATATGTGGCTGCTGCACCGCCCACCAGTGAGTTTGGTCCAGGTGGTGTATATGTGGCTGCTGCACCGCCCACCAGTGAGTTTGGTCCAGGTGGTGTATATGTGGCTGCTGCACCGCCCACCAGTGAGTTTGGTCCAGGTGGTGTATATGTGGCTGCTGCACCGCCCACCAGTGAGTGTGGTCCAGGTGGTGTATATGTGGCTGCTGCACCGCCCACCAGTGAGTTTGGTCCAGGTGGTGTATATGTGGCTGCTGCACCGCCCACCAGTGAGTTTGGTCCAGGTGGTGTATATGTGGCTGCTGCACCGCCCACCAGTGAGTTTGGTCCAGGTGGTGTATATGTGGCTGCTGCACCGCCCACCAGTGAGTTTGGTCCAGGTGGTGTATATGTGGCTGCTGCACCGCCCACCAGTGAGTTTGGTCCAGGTGGTGTATATGTGGCTGCTGCACCGCCCACCAGTGAGTGTGGTCCAGGTGGTGTATATGTGGCTGCTGCACCGCCCACCAGTGAGTTTCGTCCAGGTGGTGTATATGTGGCTGCTGCACCGCCCACCAGTGAGTGTGGTCCAGGTGGTGTATATGTGGCTGCTGCACCGCCCACCAGTGAGTTTGGTCCAGGTGGTGTATATGTGGCTGCTGCACCGCCCACCAGTGAGTTTGGTCCAGGTGGTGTATATGTGGCTGCTGCACCGCCCACCAGTGAGTGTGGTCCAGGTGGTGTATATGTGTCTGCTGCACCGCCCACCAGTGAGTGTGGTCCAGGTGGTGTATATGTGTCTGCTGCACCGCCCACCAGTGAGTGTGGTCCAGGTGGTGTATATGTGGCTGCTGCACCGCCCACCAGTGAGTTTGGTCCAGGTGGTGTATATGTGGCTGCTGCACCGCCCACCAGTGAGTGTGGTCCAGGTGGTGTATATGTGGCTGCTGCACCGCCCACCAGTGAGTGTGGTCCAGGTGGTGTATATGTGGCTGCTGCACCGCCCACCAGTGAGTGTGGTGGCTGCTGCAGCCCACCAGTGGTGTATGGTGTGTGGCTGCTGCACCGCCCACCAGTGAGTTTGGTCCAGGTGGTGTATATGTGGCTGCTGCACCGCCCACCAGTGAGTGTTGTCCAGGTGGTGTATATGTGGCTGCTGCACCGCCCACCAGTGAGTGTGGTCCAGGTGGTGTATATGTGGCTGCTGCACCGCCCACCAGTGAGTGTGGTCCAGGTGGTGTATATGTGGCTGCTGCACCGCCCACCAGTGAGTTTGGTCCAGGTGGTGTATATGTGGCTGCTGCACCGCCCACCAGTGAGTGTGGTCCAGGTGGTGTATATGTGGCTGCTGCACCGCCCACCAGTGAGTGTGGTCCAGGTGGTGTATATGTGGCTGCTGCACCGCCCACCAGTGAGTGTGGTCCAGGTGGTGTATATGTGGCTGCTGCACCGCCCACCAGTGAGTGTGGTCCAGGTGGTGTATATGTGGCTGCTGCACCGCCCACCAGTGAGTGTGGTCCAGGTGGTGTATATGTGGCTGCTGCACCGCCCACCAGTGAGTGTGGTCCAGGTGGTGTATATGTGGCTGCTGCACCGCCCACCAGTGAGTTTGGTCCAGGTGGTGTATATGTGGCTGCTGCACCGCCCACCAGTGAGTGTGGTCCAGGTGGTGTATATGTGGCTGCTGCACCGCCCACCAGTGAGTGTGGTCCAGGTGGTGTATATGTGGCTGCTGCACCGCCCACCAGTGAGTGTGGTCCAGGTGGTGTATATGTGGCTGCTGCACCGCCCACCAGTGAGTGTGGTCCAGGTGGTGTATATGTGGCTGCTGCACCGCCCACCAGTGAGTGTGGTCCAGGTGGTGTATATGTGGCTGCTGCACCGCCCACCAGTGAGTGTGGTCCAGGTGGTGTATATGTGGCTGCTGCACCGCCCACCAGTGAGTGTGGTCCAGGTGGTGTATATGTGGCTGCTGCACCGCCCACCAGTGAGTTTGGTCCAGGTGGTGTATATGTGGCTGCTGCACCGCCCACCAGTGAGTGTGGTCCAGGTGGTGTATATGTGTCTGCTGCACCGCCCACCAGTGAGTGTGGTCCAGGTGGTGTATATGTGGCTGCTGCACCGCCCACCAGTGAGTTTGGTCCAGGTGGTGTATATGTGGCTGCTGCACCGCCCACCAGTGAGTTTGGTCCAGGTGGTGTATATGTGGCTGCTGCACCGCCCACCAGTGAGTTTGGTCCAGGTGGTGTATATGTGGCTGCTGCACCGCCCACCAGTGAGTTTGGTCCAGGTGGTGTATATGTGGCTGCTGCACCGCCCACCAGTGAGTGTGGTCCAGGTGGTGTATATGTGGCTGCTGCACCGCCCACCAGTGAGTGTGGTCCAGGTGGTGTATATGTGGCTGCTGCACCGCCCACCAGTGAGTGTGGTCCAGGTGGTGTATATGTGGCTGCTGCACCGCCCACCAGTGAGTGTGGTCCAGGTGGTGTATATGTGGCTGCTGCACCGCCCACCAGTGAGTGTGGTCCAGGTGGTGTATATGTGGCTGCTGCACCGCCCACCAGTGAGTGTGGTCCAGGTGGTGTATATGTGGCTGCTGCACCGCCCACCAGTGAGTGTGGTCCAGGTGGTGTATATGTGGCTGCTGCACCGCCCACCAGTGAGTGTGGTCCAGGTGGTGTATATGTGGCTGCTGCACCGCCCACCAGTGAGTGTGGTCCAGGTGGTGTATATGTGGCTGCTGCACCGCCCACCAGTGAGTGTGGTCCAGGTGGTGTATATGTGGCTGCTGCACCGCCCACCAGTGAGTGTGGTCCAGGTGGTGTATATGTGGCTGCTGCACCGCCCACCAGTGAGTGTGGTCCAGGTGGTGTATATGTGGCTGCTGCACCGCCCACCAGTGAGTGTGGTCCAGGTGGTGTATATGTGGCTGCTGCACCGCCCACCAGTGAGTGTGGTCCAGGTGGTGTATATGTGGCTGCTGCACCGCCCACCAGTGAGTTTGGTCCAGGTGGTGTATATGTGGCTGCTGCACCGCCCACCAGTGAGTGTGGTCCAGGTGGTGTATATGTGGCTGCTGCACCGCCCACCAGTGAGTGTGGTCCAGGTGGTGTATATGTGGCTGCTGCACCGCCCACCAGTGAGTGTGGTCCAGGTGGTGTATATGTGGCTGCTGCACCGCCCACCAGTGAGTTTGGTCCAGGTGGTGTATATGTGGCTGCTGCACCGCCCACCAGTGAGTGTGGTCCAGGTGGTGTATATGTGGCTGCTGCACCGCCCACCAGTGAGTGTGGTCCAGGTGGTGTATATGTGGCTGCTGCACCGCCCACCAGTGAGTGTGGTCCAGGTGGTGTATATGTGGCTGCTGCACCGCCCACCAGTGAGTTTGGTCCAGGTGGTGTATATGTGGCTGCTGCACCGCCCACCAGTGAGTGTGGTCCAGGTGGTGTATATGTGTCTGCTGCACCGCCCACCAGTGAGTGTGGTCCAGGTGGTGTATATGTGGCTGCTGCACCGCCCACCAGTGAGTGTGGTCCAGGTGGTGTATATGTGGCTGCTGCACCGCCCACCAGTGAGTGTGGTCCAGGTGGTGTATATGTGGCTGCTGCACCGCCCACCAGTGAGTGTGGTCCAGGTGGTGTATATGTGTCTGCTGCACCGCCCACCAGTGAGTGTGGTCCAGGTGGTGTATATGTGGCTGCTGCACCGCCCACCAGTGAGTGTGGTCCAGGTGGTGTATATGTGGCTGCTGCACCGCCCACCAGTGAGTGTGGTCCAGGTGGTGTATATGTGGCTGCTGCACCGCCCACCAGTGAGTGTGGTCCAGGTGGTGTATATGTGGCTGCTGCACCGCCCACCAGTGAGTGTGGTCCAGGTGGTGTATATGTGGCTGCTGCACCGCCCACCAGTGAGTTTGGTCCAGGTGGTGTATATGTGGCTGCTGCACCGCCCACCAGTGAGTGTGGTCCAGGTGGTGTATATGTGGCTGCTGCACCGCCCACCAGTGAGTGTGGTCCAGGTGGTGTATATGTGTCTGCTGCACCGCCCACCAGTGAGTGTGGTCCAGGTGGTGTATATGTGGCTGCTGCACCGCCCACCAGTGAGTTTGGTCCAGGTGGTGTATATGTGTCTGCTGCACCGCCCACCAGTGAGTTTGGTCCAGGTGGTGTATATGTGGCTGCTGCACCGCCCACCAGTGAGTGTGGTCCAGGTGGTGTATATGTGGCTGCTGCACCGCCCACCAGTGAGTGTGGTCCAGGTGGTGTATATGTGGCTGCTGCACCGCCCACCAGTGAGTGTGGTCCAGGTGGTGTATATGTGGCTGCTGCACCGCCCACCAGTGAGTGTGGTCCAGGTGGTGTATATGTGGCTGCTGCACCGCCCACCAGTGAGTGTGGTCCAGGTGGTGTATATGTGGCTGCTGCACCGCCCACCAGTGAGTGTGGTCCAGGTGGTGTATATGTGGCTGCTGCACCGTCCACCAGTGTGGTCCAGGTGGTGTATATGTGGCTGCTGCACCGCCCACCAGTGAGTGTGGTCCAGGTGGTGTATATGTGGCTGCTGCACCGCCCACCAGTGAGTGTGGTCCAGGTGGTGTATATGTGTCTGCTGCACCACCCACCAGTGAGTGTGGTCCAGGTGGTGTATATGTGGCTGCTGCACCGCCCACCAGTGAGTTTGGTCCAGGTGGTGTATATGTGTCTGCTGCACCGCCCACCAGTGAGTGTGGTCCAGGTGGTGTATATGTGGCTGCTGCACCGCCCACCAGTGAGTGTGGTCCAGGTGGTGTATATGTGTCTGCTGCACCGCCCACCAGTGAGTGTGGTCCAGGTGGTGTATATGTGGCTGCTGCACCGCCCACCAGTGAGTTTGGTCCAGGTGGTGTATATGTGACTGCTGCACCGCCCACCAGTGAGTGTGGTCCAGGTGGTGTATATGTGGCTGCTGCACCGCCCACCAGTGAGTGTGGTCCAGGTGGTGTATATGTGGCTGCTGCACCGCCCACCAGTGAGTGTGGTCCAGGTGGTGTATATGTGGCTGCTGCACCGCCCACCAGTGAGTGTGGTCCAGGTGGTGTATATGTGGCTGCTGCACCGCCCACCAGTGAGTGTGGTCCAGGTGGTGTATATGTGGCTGCTGCACCGCCCACCAGTGAGTTTGGTCCAGGTGGTGTATATGTGGCTGCTGCACCGCCCACCAGTGAGTGTGGTCCAGGTGGTGTATATGTGGCTGCTGCACCGCCCACCAGTGAGTGTGGTCCAGGTGGTGTATATGTGGCTGCTGCACCGCCCACCAGTGAGTGTGGTCCAGGTGGTGTATATGTGGCTGCTGCACCGCCCACCAGTGAGTGTGGTCCAGGTGGTGTATATGTGGCTGCTGCACCGCCCACCAGTGAGTTTGGTCCAGGTGGTGTATATGTGGCTGCTGCACCGCCCACCAGTGAGTGTGGTCCAGGTGGTGTATATGTGTCTGCTGCACCGCCCACCAGTGAGTGTGGTCCAGGTGGTGTATATGTGGCTGCTGCACCGCCCACCAGTGAGTTTGGTCCAGGTGGTGTATATGTGGCTGCTGCACCGCCCACCAGTGAGTGTGGTCCAGGTGGTGTATATGTGGCTGCTGCACCGCCCACCAGTGAGTGTGGTCCAGGTGGTGTATATGTATCTGCTGCACCGCCCACCAGTGAGTGTGGTCCAGGTGGTGTATATGTGGCTGCTGCACCGCCCACCAGTGAGTTTGGTCCAGGTGGTGTATATGTGTCTGCTGCACCGCCCACCAGTGAGTGTTGGTCCAGGTGGTGTATATGTGGCTGCTGCACCGCCCACCAGTGAGTGTGGTCCAGGTGGTGTATATGTGGCTGCTGCACCGCCCACCAGTGAGTGTGGTCCAGGTGGTGTATATGTGGCTGCTGCACCGCCCACCAGTGAGTTTGGTCCAGGTGGTGTATATGTGGCTGCTGCACCGCCCATCAGTGAGTGTGGTCCAGGTGGTGTATATGTGGCTGCTCCACGGCCAACCAGTGAGTTTGGTCCAGGTGGTGTATATGTGGCTGCTGCACCGCCCACCAGTGAGTTTGGTCCAGGTGGTGTATATGTGGCTGCTGCACCGCCCACCAGTGAGTGTGGTCCAGGTGGTGTATATGTGGCTGCTGCACCGCCCACCAGTGAGTGTGGTCCAGGTGGTGTATATGTGGCTGCTGCACCGCCCACCAGTGAGTTTGGTCCAGGTGATGTATATGTGGCTGCTGCACCGCCCACCAGTGAGTTTGGTCCAGGTGGTGTATATGTGACTGCTGCACCGCCCACCAGTGAGTTTGGTCCAGGTGGTGTATATGTGGCTGCTGCACCGCCCACCAGTGAGTTTGGTCCAGGTGGTGTATATGTGTCTGCTGCACTGACCACCAGTGAGTGTGGTCCAGGTGGTGTATATGTGTCTGCTGCACTGACCACCAGTGAGTTTGGTCCAGGTGGTGTATATGTGGCTGCTGCACCGCCCAACAGTGAGTTTGGTCCAGGTGGTGTATATGTGGCTGCTGCACCGCCCAACAGTGAGTTTGGTCCAGGTGGTGTATATGTGGCTGCTGCACCGCCCAACAGTGAGTTTGGTCCAGGTGGTGTATATGTGTCTGTTGCACCGCCCACCAGTGAGTTTGGTCCAGGTGGTGTATATGTGGCTGCTGCACCGCCCAGCAGTGAGTTTGGTCCAGGTGGTGTATATGTGGCTGCTGCACCGCCCACCAGTGAGTTTGGTCCAGGTGGTGTATATGTGGCTGCTGCACCGCCCACCAGTGAGTGTGGTCCAGGTGGTGTATATGTGGCTGCTGCACCGCCCACCAGTGAGTGTGGTCCAGGTGGTGTATATGTGTCTGCTGCACCGCCTACCAGTGAGTGTGGTCCAGGTGGTGTATATGTGGCTGCTGCACCGCCCACCAGTGAGTGTGGTCCAGGTGGTGTATATGTGGCTGCTGCACAGCCCACCAGTGAGTGTGGTCCAGGTGGTGTATATGTGGCTGCTGCACCGCCCACCAGTGTGGGTCCAGGTGGTGTATATGTGGCTGCTGCACCGCCCACCAGTGTGGTCCAGGTGGTGTATATGTGGCTGCTGCACCGCCCACCAGTGAGTGTGGTCCAGGTGGTGTATATGTGGCTGCTGCACCGCCCATCAGTGAGTTTGTTCCAGGTGGTGTATATGTGGCTGCTGCACCGCCCACCAGTGAGTTTGGTCCAGGTGGTGTATATGTGGCTGCTGCACCGCCCACCAGTGAGTGTGGTCCAGGTGGTGTATATGTGGCTGCTGCACCGCTCACCAGTGAGTGTGGTCCAGGTGGTGTATATATGGCTGCTGCACCGCCCACCAGTGAGTTTGGTCCAGGTGGTGTATATGTGGCTGCTGCACCGCCCACCAGTGAGTGTGGTCCAGGTGGTGTATATGTGGCTGCTGCACCGCCCACCAGTGAGCGTGGTCCAGGTGGTGTATATGTGGCTGCTGCCCCGCCCACCAGTGAGTTTCGTCCAGGTGGTGTATATGTGGCTGCTGCACCGCCCAACAGTGAGTGTGGTCCAGGTGGTGTATATGTGTCTGCTGCACCACCCACCAGTGTGGTCCAGGTGGTGTATATGTGGCAGGTGGTGTATATGTATATCTGCTGCACCGCTCACCAGTGAGTTTTGTCCAGATGGTGTATATGTGGCTGCTGCACCGCCCACCAGTGAGTTTGGTCCAGGTGGTGTATATGTGGCTGCTGCACCGCCCACCAGTGAGTGTGGTCCAGGTGGTGTATATATGGCTGCTGCACCGCCCACCAGTGAGTGTGGTCCAGGTGGTGTATATGTGGCTGCTGCACCGCCCACCAGTGAGTGTGGTCCAGGTGGTGTATATGTGACTGCTGCACCGCCCACCAGTGAGTGTGGTCCAGGTGGTGTATGTGTCTGCTGCACCGCCCACCAGTGAGTTTGGTACAGGTGGTGTATAAGTGGCTGCTGCACCGCCCACCAGTGAGTGTGGTCCAGGTGGTGTATATGTGGCTGCTGCACCGCCCACCAGTGAGTGTGGTCCAGGTGGGGTATATGTGGCTGCTGCACCGCCCACCAGTGAGTTTGGTCCAGGTGGTGTATATGTGGCTGCTGCACCGCCCAACAGTGAGTTTGGTCCAGGTGGTGTATATGTGACTGTTGCACCGCCCACCAGTGACTGTGGTCCAGGTGGTGTATATGTGGCTGCTGCACCGCCCACCAGTGAGTTTGGTCCAGGTGGTGTATATGTGGCTGTTGCACCGCCCAACAGTGAGTTTGGTCCAGGTGGTGTATATGTGGCTGCTGCACCGACCACCAGTGAGTTTGGTCCAGGTGGTGTATATGTGGCTGCTGCACCGCCCAACTGTGAGTTTGGTCCAGGTGGTGTATATGTGGCTGTTGCACCGCCCAACAGTGAGTTTGGTCCAGGTGGTGTATATGTGTCTGCTGCACCGCCCATCAGTGAGTTTGGTCCAGGTGGTGTATATGTGGCTGCTGCACCGCCCACCAGTGAGTTTGGTCCAGGTGGTGTATATGTGGCTGCTGCACCGCCCACCAGTGTGTGTGGTCCAGGTGGTGTATATGTATCTGCTGCACCGCCCACCAGTGTGTGTGGTCCAGGTGGTGTATATGTGGCTGCTGCACCGGCCACCAGTGAGTTTGGTCCAGGTGGTGTATATGTGGCTGCTGCACCGCCCACCAGTGAGTTTGGTCCAGGTGGTGTATATGTGGCTGCTGCACCGCCCACCAGTGAGTGTGGTCCAGGTGGTGTATATGTGGCTGCTGCACCGCCCACCAGTGAGTGTGGTCCAGGTGGTGTATATGTGGCTGCTGCACCGCCCACCAGTGAGTGTGGTCCAGGTGGTGTATATGTGGCTGCTGCACCGCCCACCAGTGAGTTTGGTCCAGGTGGTGTATATGTGGCTGCTGCACCGCCCACCAGTGAGTGTGGTCCAGGTGGTGTATATGTGGCTGCTGCACCGCCCACCAGTGAGTTTGGTCCAGGTGGTGTATATGTGGCTGCTGCACCGCCCACCAGTGAGTTTGGTCCAGGTGGTGTATATGTGTCTGCTGCACCGCCCACCAGTGAGTGTGGTCCAGGTGGTGTATATGTGGCTGCTGCACCGTCCACCAGTGAGTTTGGTCCAGGTGGTGTATATGTGGCTGCTGCACCGCCCACCAGTGAGTTTTGTCCAGGTGGTGTATATGTGACTTTTGCACCGCCCACCAGTGACTGTGGTCCAGGTGGTGTATATGTGGCTGCTGCACCGCCCACCAGTGAGTTTGGTCCAGGTGGTGTATATGTGGCTGCTGCACCTCCCACCAGTGTGTGTGGTCCAGGTGGTGTATATGTGGCTGCTGCACCGCCCAACTGTGAGTTTGGTCCAGGTGGTGTATATGTGGCTGTTGCACCGCCCAACAGTGAGTTTGGTCCAGGTGGTGTATATGTGGCTGCTGCACCGCCCACCAGTGAGTGTGGTCCAGGTGGTGTATATGTGGCTGCTGCACCGCCCACCAGTGAGTGTGGTCCAGGTGGTGTATATGTGGCTGCTGCACCGCCCACCAGTGAGTGTGGTCCAGGTGGTGTATATGTGGCTGCTGCACCGCCCACCAGTGAGTGTGGTCCAGGTGGTGTATATGTGGCTGCTGCACCGCCCACCAGTGAGTTTGGTCCAGGTGGTGTATATGTGGCTGCTGCACCGCCCACCAGTGAGTGTGGTCCAGGTGGTGTATATGTGGCTGCTGCACCGCCCACCAGTGAGTGTGGTCCAGGTGGTGTATATGTGGCTGCTGCACCGCCCACCAGTGAGTGTGGTCCAGGTGGTGTATATGTGGCTGCTGCACCGCCCACCAGTGAGTGTGGTCCAGGTGGTGTATATGTGGCTGCTGCACCGCCCACCAGTGAGTGTGGTCTGCACCGCCCACCAGTGAGTGGTCCAGGTGGTGTATATGTGGCTGCTGCACCGCCCACCAGTGAGTGTGGTCCAGGTGGTGTATATGTGGCTGCTGCACCGCCCACCAGTGAGTGTGGTCCAGGTGGTGTATATGTGGCTGCTGCACCGCCCACCAGTGAGTGTGGTCCAGGTGGTGTATATGTGGCTGCTGCACCGCCCACCAGTGAGTGTGGTCCAGGTGGTGTATATGTGGCTGCTGCACCGCCCACCAGTGAGTGTGGTCCAGGTGGTGTATATGTGGCTGCTGCACCGCCCACCAGTGAGTTTGGTCCAGGTGGTGTATATGTGGCTGCTGCACCGCCCACCAGTGAGTTTGGTCCAGGTGGTGTATATGTGGCTGCTGCACCGCCCACCAGTGAGTGTGGTCCAGGTGGTGTATATGTGGCTGCTGCACCGCCCACCAGTGAGTGTGGTCCAGGTGGTGTATATGTGGCTGCTGCACCGCCCACCAGTGAGTGTGGTCCAGGTGGTGTATATGTGGCTGCTGCACCGCCCACCAGTGAGTGTGGTCCAGGTGGTGTATATGTGGCTGCTGCACCGCCCACCAGTGAGTGTGGTCCAGGTTGGTCCAGGTGGTGTATATGTGGCTGCTGCACCGCCCACCAGTGAGTTTGGTCCAGGTGGTGTATATGTGGCTGCTGCACCGCCCACCAGTGAGTGTGGTCCAGGTGGTGTATATGTGGCTGCTGCACCGCCCACCAGTGAGTGTGGTCCAGGTGGTGTATATGTGGCTGCTGCACCGCCCACCAGTGAGTGTGGTCCAGGTGGTGTATATGTGGCTGCTGCACCGCCCACCAGTGAGTGTGGTCCAGGTGGTGTATATGTGGCTGCTGCACCGCCCACCAGTGAGTGTGGTCCAGGTGGTGTATATGTGGCTGCTGCACCGCCCACCAGTGAGTGTGGTCCAGGTGGTGTATATGTGGCTGCTGCACCGCCCACCAGTGAGTGTGGTCCAGGTGGTGTATATGTGGCTGCTGCACCGCCCACCAGTGAGTGTGGTCCAGGTGGTGTATATGTGGCTGCTGCACCGCCCACCAGTGAGTGTGGTCCAGGTGGTGTATATGTGGCTGCTGCACCGCCCACCAGTGAGTGTGGTCCAGGTGGTGTATATGTGGCTGCTGCACCGCCCACCAGTGAGTGTGGTCCAGGTGGTGTATATGTGGCTGCTGCACCGCCCACCAGTGAGTGTGGTCCAGGTGGTGTATATGTGGCTGCTGCACCGCCCACCAGTGAGTGTGGTCCAGGTGGTGTATATGTGGCTGCTGCACCGCCCACCAGTGAGTGTGGTCCAGGTGGTGTATATGTGGCTGCTGCACCGCCCACCAGTGAGTGTGGTCCAGGTGGTGTATATGTGGCTGCTGCACCGCCCACCAGTGAGTGTGGTCCAGGTGGTGTATATGTGGCTGCTGCACCGCCCACCAGTGAGTGTGGTCCAGGTGGTGTATATGTGGCTGCTGCACCGCCCACCAGTGAGTGTGGTCCAGGTGGTGTATATGTGGCTGCTGCACCGCCCACCAGTGAGTTTGGTCCAGGTGGTGTATATGTGGCTGCTGCACCGCCCACCAGTGAGGTGGGTCCAGGTGGTGTATATGTGGCTGCTGCACCGCCCACCAGTGAGTTTGGTCCAGGTGGTGTATATGTGGCTGCTGCACCGCCCACCAGTGAGTGTGGTCCAGGTGGTGTATATGTGGCTGCTGCACCGCCCACCAGTGAGTGTGGTCCAGGTGGTGTATATGTGGCTGCTGCACCGCCCACCAGTGAGTTTGGTCCAGGTGGTGTATATGTGGCTGCTGCACCGCCCACCAGTGAGTGTGGTCCAGGTGGTGTATATGTGTCTGCTGCACCGCCCACCAGTGAGTGTGGTCCAGGTGGTGTATATGTGGCTGCTGCACCGCCCACCAGTGAGTGTGGTCCAGGTGGTGTATATGTGGCTGCTGCACCGCCCACCAGTGAGTGTGGTCCAGGTGGTGTATATGTGGCTGCTGCACCGCCCACCAGTGAGTGTGGTCCAGGTGGTGTATATGTGGCTGCTGCACCGCCCACCAGTGAGTGTGGTCCAGGTGGTGTATATGTGTCTGCTGCACCGCCCACCAGTGAGTGTGGTCCAGGTGGTGTATATGTGGCTGCTGCACCGCCCACCAGTGAGTTTGGTCCAGGTGGTGTATATGTGTCTGCTGCACCGCCCACCAGTGAGTGTGGTCCAGGTGGTGTATATGTGGCTGCTGCACCGCCCACCAGTGAGTGTGGTCCAGGTGGTGTATATGTGGCTGCTGCACCGCCCACCAGTGAGTGTGGTCCAGGTGGTGTATATGTGGCTGCTGCACCGCCCACCAGTGAGTGTGGTCCAGGTGGTGTATATGTGGCTGCTGCACCGCCCACCAGTGAGTGTGGTCCAGGTGGTGTATATGTGGCTGCTGCACCGCCCACCAGTGAGTGTGGTCCAGGTGGTGTATATGTGTCTGCTGCACCGCCCACCAGTGAGTGTGGTCCAGGTGGTGTATATGTGGCTGCTGCACCGCCCACCAGTGAGTGTGGTCCAGGTGGTGTATATGTGGCTGCTGCACCGCCCACCAGTGAGTGTGGTCCAGGTGGTGTATATGTGGCTGCTGCACCGCCCACCAGTGAGTGTGGTCCAGGTGGTGTATATGTGGCTGCTGCACCGCCCACCAGTGAGTGTGGTCCAGGTGGTGTATATGTGGCTGCTGCACCGCCCACCAGTGAGTGTGGTCCAGGTGGTGTATATGTGGCTGCTGCACCGCCCACCAGTGAGTGTGGTCCAGGTGGTGTATATGTGGCTGCTGCACCGCCCACCAGTGAGTGTGGTCCAGGTGGTGTATATGTGGCTGCTGCACCGCCCACCAGTGAGTGTGGTCCAGGTGGTGTATATGTGGCTGCTGCACCGCCCACCAGTGAGTGTGGTCCAGGTGGTGTATATGTGGCTGCTGCACCGCCCACCAGTGAGTGTGGTCCAGGTGGTGTATATGTGGCTGCTGCACCGCCCACCAGTGAGTTTGGTCCAGGTGGTGTATATGTGGCTGCTGCACCGCCCACCAGTGAGTGTGGTCCAGGTGGTGTATATGTGGCTGCTGCACCGCCCACCAGTGAGTGTGGTCCAGGTGGTGTATATGTGGCTGCTGCACCGCCCACCAGTGAGTGTGGTCCAGGTGGTGTATATGTGGCTGCTGCACCGCCCACCAGTGAGTTTGGTCCAGGTGGTGTATATGTGGCTGCTGCACCGCCCACCAGTGAGTGTGGTCCAGGTGGTGTATATGTGGCTGCTGCACCGCCCACCAGTGAGTTTGGTCCAGGTGGTGTATATGTGGCTGCTGCACCGCCCACCAGTGAGTGTGGTCCAGGTGGTGTATATGTGGCTGCTGCACCGCCCACCAGTGAGTGTGGTCCAGGTGGTGTATATGTGGCTGCTGCACCGCCCACCAGTGAGTGTGGTCCAGGTGGTGTATATGTGGCTGCTGCACCGCCCACCAGTGAGTGTGGTCCAGGTGGTGTATATGTGTCTGCTGCACCGCCCACCAGTGAGTTTGGTCCAGGTGGTGTGGTCCAGGTGGTGTATATGTGGCTGCTGCACCGCCCACCAGTGTGGTCCAGGTGGTGTATATGTGGCTGCTGCACCGCCCACCAGTGAGTGTGGTCCAGGTGGTGTATATGTGGCTGCTGCACCGCCCACCAGTGAGTGTGGTCCAGGTGGTGTATATGTGGCTGCTGCACCGCCCACCAGTGAGTGTGGTCCAGGTGGTGTATATGTGGCTGCTGCACCGCCCACCAGTGAGTGTGGTCCAGGTGGTGTATATGTGGCTGCTGCACCGCCCACCAGTGAGTGTGGTCCAGGTGGTGTATATGTGGCTGCTGCACCGCCCACCAGTGAGTTTGGTCCAGGTGGTGTATATGTGGCTGCTGCACCGCCCACCAGTGAGTGTGGTCCAGGTGGTGTATATGTGGCTGCTGCACCGCCCACCAGTGAGTTTGGTCCAGGTGGTGTATATGTGGCTGCTGCACCGCCCACCAGTGAGTTTGGTCCAGGTGGTGTATATGTGTCTGCTGCACCGCCCACCAGTGAGTTTGGTCCAGGTGGTGTATATGTGGCTGCTGCACCGCCCACCAGTGAGTGTGGTCCAGGTGGTGTATATGTGGCTGCTGCACCGCCCACCAGTGAGTTTGGTCCAGGTGGTGTATATGTGGCTGCTGCACCGCCCACCAGTGAGTGTGGTCCAGGTGGTGTATATGTGGCTGCTGCACCGCCCACCAGTGAGTGTGGTCCAGGTGGTGTATATGTGGCTGCTGCACCGCCCACCAGTGAGTGTGGTCCAGGTGGTGTATATGTGGCTGCTGCACCGCCCACCAGTGAGTGTGGTCCAGGTGGTGTATATGTGTCTGCTGCACCGCCCACCAGTGAGTGTGGTCCAGGTGGTGTATATGTGGCTGCTGCACCGCCCACCAGTGAGTGTGGTCCAGGTGGTGTATATGTGGCTGCTGCACCGCCCACCAGTGAGTGTGGTCCAGGTGGTGTATATGTGGCTGCTGCACCGCCCACCAGTGAGTGTGGTCCAGGTGGTGTATATGTGGCTGCTGCACCGCCCACCAGTGAGTGTGGTCCAGGTGGTGTATATGTGGCTGCTGCACCGCCCACCAGTGAGTGTGGTCCAGGTGGTGTATATGTGGCTGCTGCACCGCCCACCAGTGAGTGTGGTCCAGGTGGTGTATATGTGGCTGCTGCACCGCCCACCAGTGAGTTTGGTCCAGGTGGTGTATATGTGGCTGCTGCACCGCCCACCAGTGAGTGTGGTCCAGGTGGTGTATATGTGGCTGCTGCACCGCCCACCAGTGAGTGTGGTCCAGGTGGTGTATATGTGTCTGCTGCACCGCCCACCAGTGAGTTTGGTCCAGGTGGTGTATATGTGGCTGCTGCACCGCCCACCAGTGAGTGTGGTCCAGGTGGTGTATATGTGGCTGCTGCACCGCCCACCAGTGAGTGTGGTCCAGGTGGTGTATATGTGGCTGCTGCACCGCCCACCAGTGAGTGTGGTCCAGGTGGTGTATATGTGGCTGCTGCACCGCCCACCAGTGAGTGTGGTCCAGGTGGTGTATATGTGGCTGCTGCACCGCCCACCAGTGAGTGTGGTCCAGGTGGTGTATATGTGGCTGCTGCACCGCCCACCAGTGAGTGTGGTCCAGGTGGTGTATATGTGGCTGCTGCACCGCCCACCAGTGAGTGTGGTCCAGGTGGTGTATATGTGGCTGCTGCACCGCCCACCAGTGAGTGTGGTCCAGGTGGTGTATATGTGGCTGCTGCACCGCCCACCAGTGAGTGTGGTCCAGGTGGTGTATATGTGGCTGCTGCACCGCCCACCAGTGAGTGTGGTCCAGGTGGTGTATATGTGGCTGCTGCACCGCCCACCAGTGAGTGTGGTCCAGGTGGTGTATATGTGGCTGCTGCACCGCCCACCAGTG